>NC_065532.1:45382517-45695936 GCF_020184175.1 Aphis gossypii | reverse complement strand
TATATATTATTTATCAAAAATATAAGCACTCATTTGCAAATGTTTTTTTTAAAAGAATTTAGGGTGAATGAATTTCTTTAAATTACAAAAATAAAAAGGTTCTACGGAAATACACTGGTGAAGTTAATTAGTGTAGTAGCTAAGTTTACTAATTTATATAATGTGGGTAAAGTAATAAAGAAGGTACCTAATAACTAATAATATAAATCCAGTTCTAAATCACTCAAAATCGAATTCTTTTATCTGTCTTTAACACTTAAAGGTTAAATTATAACAATATAAATGTATGAAGAAATAAATTATTAAATTTATTATTTCTTTAAATTAAAATATTATTCTTTTGAGTCAAAAATTAAAAAAAATAATTATTATTAATGGGCAGATTTGATGCAGTACATTGTATTTCAATAATTAAATGTAAAACAAGTATGAAAATATAAATTTTTAAATATTTTAATCACCTATTTAAAAACAAACGATTCTCTTTAATTAGAGATTTTTCAACTACCTACAGTTTTAAATTATAAAAAAACTAGTCGTTAAGATTCAAGAAAAAAAATTACCATAAAAGCAAATGTTTCATTGTCTACAGCTTGATTTTAAAATCAATTATTGATATTTATGATTTGGTGTATTAAATTTATTAAATGCTAATTTTAAGAGATTTAATTTTTGTTTTCAACTTAATAATTTTATATATTTGTATTTTATAATTTTGAAATTATTAGGTTATATTTATAAAAAAAAAACTGTTAAAAGGTAAATTTTGAATTTTGAGAGTATCTATCGTCATTGAATAGGTTACGTAGGTCTGTTTCATTTTGAAAAAAAAAATGTTTCAAATTTTGCCTTTCAACACCAATTATATATTTTAAAACACACTTTATTTTATACATATAGCATAAGTTTATATGTACGAACTACAAATAGACAAATTAAATATGACTGTTATATGTATGATGTAAAACAAAAAACGTACACGTCATGTAATTTAATAGTACCTACACTTGTTTTCGATTTAAAAACTGTATTTTGCTTCAAATATTTGTGCACTTAGATGTGCCATTAATATGTATTTTATTAGTTTTGGATTTTACTTGTATGACAAACGCAATGAGATATAAGAAAAATGAGAAGGGGAGAAATGTATTTGAGTATAAGTCTTTGAAAAGACACCAGGGAAGTAAAAAGTAGGGGCGATTCAATGCTTTCAAATCGAAGTATTTTCTAAATGTGAAACGATTGGTGGTGCAAGAGATTAACGAAGGGTAAAGATTTTCCCAGAATAACCCCAATATGTAAGGGTGTATACTATGCAATTTAATTGTTCCCAGATTTCACATGGTCGGCACAGAGGAATTCAATATAAGAGATTGGAATTTACTTTTTTCATTTCATAACACTTGAGCGTAATTCTTTTGTATTAACTTAAAAAAAATGTATAGTGATTATAAAATATACTATATATACTTCATTAAAGCATGTAAAAACTTATATGTCGAGTTCAAAAAAGTTACAATAGTTCTTTACTACGTATGCTTTAAATATATAATATTATATTAAATTATGTGTCTATTAATTCTTGGTAAAAATACTTATACAATAAAATTCACAACTTTGGTTTAATTAAAGTGTACCTACTGTGGTAGTACTCTTATACCATACATTGTTTTATTATATAACATAATGTCAAACTAAATAATTCAACTAACGTGTTAATATAAAATGTGGTTATAATACACTGAAATCTTAAGAACTACCACCGATATTAGGTTTAAGAAATACATTTGTCAATATTTTTGGGTTATACTACTACTCTATTACTTTTTGATTATATAAAAAAAAAAATTAATTTATTTGTAATTATTTATCATAAAAATATTGATAATTTTGTAACTATTAATTATTTTGATTCTGAATAATAAATTCATAGATTTTACATTTATGTGATTTTTAAAAGATTCTGATATTTTCATTTTTAAGGATATATTAAAAAAATTTTTGGAAGAAAATTGGAAAATTTAATCTAGTTGTTACCTAGTTAATAATATTATGAGAGTACATATAAAACGTATATTATCCAAAAAAATGTTTTCTTTGTTAAACAGTTGAATTCTTAAATTTGTTATATGTATACATATTATATATAACGTTAAATAGCTATTGAATCTAAAAGTCCATACATGTATGTGTATGGCCGAATTCATATCCTAAAGCTTCAATTAGTTTTTTCAAAACTTTTAAGTCGTATATTATTTCCAGTACTATTAAATAATTTGACTTTTTTTATCAGTTAAAATCCAACACCAAAAGTTATGTAGAAAAAATAATTTATTTGACTAACAACTATACGCTAAGTTAATATGTATATAGGTACATATTTTAATTTTATTAGACTTTCAAGTTGGCACCTAAATATGCATGATATATCTATACACGAAAAAGGTAACATTTATGTATAATATTATGAAAAAAAAAACATTCATGTGCATATATTTTGAGGCAATTTCGGTCACTATGATTTATGGCCGGACAACTTTTGCATTTCGATCTAAAATAGTAAAACTTGTATTTCACTCACTTTAATATACATATCTCATACAACTCACGATGCATTGCAATTTCTCAAACTTAAATATGGATTTCCTATGCTACATCCTAAAATGTAGTAAGTATAAGAGTCAAAATATTTTGTTTTATTCTTAAAAAATGTTAACTAGGTATTGAATATAATGTCTAATAATACTTTTTTAGAAATCGAATTGCAATTTGATTTATCTTAGAATTTAAGACTAAATATTTACATTTCAAATTTTAGAACATATTTCTAATTGATTTGCATGTAATGATTAGTATAATTTATTTTCACCTATATATTTTTAATATTATTGATTTATGTAGAATGTTTATTAAGATGATGAGATGTCAGTTATAATTTTATTAATTATTTTAATTACTATCTTATAATCTGTGGACAACTGTGTTAAAGTACTAAAATTTCGTAATTATCTGAGACATAATAAGACTATACGTCTTATAAGGAAGAATATACAATTACAAACGAGTGAATATACAATTACAAACCAGCAGTCAGTTTGCTGTAAATACTATATAAATAACCATTAATCATACATTTTACTTTAATGTTTAAAATAAATTGATGAGTTCGAAAAAAATAAATATTTATGCATTTAATGATAAGTTGAAATAATTAATTAGTTTTTTATACTACTTTAATTTTAACGTTTTACGTTTTTTTAAAAAAAAAAAAAAATAACAGATAATTTATACGAAATTGTAATTTTTAAAGAGTGGTAAAAATAATATGTATAATATATATAATATAATATAATACAATAATAATATATATGATATAATATAATATATATTATATATTATATATATTTAAAACAAAGAAACGTCTAATATTTTTTCGCTAAACACCAAATAACATAGTATTTCTCTGAACACTTGTATTTATTTTTTGATCGACCAAGTCATTATACGTTCATAAGCCAGATGTGTGTTTTTAACTGTTCGAACAATGAGAAAGAATAATATATATAGAATATATCCTCGTATAGTATCTACTATCTTGTATAATTGTCTAGGGAGTCATAAGGTGGTTATTTTTCGAGTAAACGTACTTCTTCTAATAAATAATTTCCGTTACAATTCAACGTTAACGTTACACCAAGATAAAACTAATTTGTACACTGGTAGACAGTCGTTTTCGGTCTATGGAAGTTTATCGTTTATTTTTATTCATTACAACAGACTACGAGTAGTAATATTGATATATTTTTTTTTGTTTTTTAATATTAAAAATAAGTATTGGTGGTTCTGGGCTCTATTATATTGATGACAATCGATATCAGTCTGTGTAAGCTTGTCATTTTGTATTGTTTATACCTACCTATATTATATAATAATAACAGCCATAATGGCATTTTAAGCTTTTCAGATATTAAGTCTTTGCCAGACAGTAAAAAAAAAAACTCATCATTTCATAGAGAATTGTTTTGTTTTTAAAATAGGTAAATATAAAGATTTTCCATATCAATATTTAATTTTCCTGCACTACACTATGCCAACATTAATTTGTTTGATGGTTAATATTTTAATTTATACATTATCTTTATTTCTAGTTGTTATAGTAAAGTTATTAAATATTATCTTCATTCTCATTTATCACTAGAAAATTGGATATTCTATTCACGATATTTAAAACATAAATAAGTTAAAGTACATTTATATTTTATATTAATTTTTATCGCATAAAGAATACAACGTAATAAAATAAACGATAGAATATCCTCAAATGAGATAATATAGGGACTGGACATAGTATCGACTAAGATGGTATTAATATGGGAATGGCAATAAAAATTCCCCTCCGAATAAAAACCTAACCGAAATAAATAACGATTAAACGATAAAAAAAATACATTCTTACTACAAACAATGTATATAACTACAATTAATGTTGCTTAGACGTACTTATAGGGGATTCACAAATATTGGTTGATAGTTCTCATGAAAAAATTACAAAGTGGTCTTATTCCAAAAACAATTGCAAAACACTTTGTACCTATTATTGTATTGCTGTCGGCAAAAGGGAACGATGTATTAGGTATAAAATTACTTTTGAAAAGTAAAAAAAAAAAAAATAGAAATGTCTTTTACGAAATCTAAACAACCAAAATGAAAATACATCATCTGTATAGTTATAGAAGAAAAAACACTTCTAGGTTGAAACTTCTACGGCAATTTTTAAAATACGTATAACATTATATAATAAATTGCCATACTATACTTCCTAGTAATTTCATCGAAACATCGCACACAACTTTGTGGCACCCATAAACTTTTTTAAACACAGGTTTTCCATTTTTTATTTGAGAAGAAAATAAATATATTTTTAACCCCGGCGGCAATACATTAATGAAGTTAATAATGTACGTTGCACACCTTTTTTTTTAAGTGAAGTATAATTTTGATATGTTTGCATTAATGATAATATATAACAACGAAAAATTTAATTAGTTTTAACATTTCTATCGTGAGATTAAATTTAGTGCGTTAATTTTTCTAAAATTATCTAAGAGTAAAAATTGATCAACAGTCAGCGATATAACGTATATTTTTAAAATAGAAGTTTAATTTAGTGAATTTTAACTTATTTCATCACAAATACATTTTTAATATTTAAACATTTGAACGTGCTTATGTGGTGGTATGATAAATAATATACAAACACTAATCGAATGTAAAATAAAATATATAAAAATATATAGAGTTATCGGTGCAGTTCTAATTGAATATATCAATAATAAATATTACATTCTGTGTTCAATAGATTATTTGTAGTAGGTATATATGATTTCCAAATTCCAAAATTGTCGACTAGACGTCGATTGAATACACGAAAATAAAGTTACGAGTTAAGTTAAAAAGAAAAGTTATTTATGACTATATTATTATTATTTCTTCCTAATGCTATTTATAAATTAAATTAAAAGTATACATATGTATTTTTATTCCACCAAATATTTATTTTTTAAAGTTATGAAAAAAAAACATTTAAGAAAGACGAGAAAAACTTTTGGAACCTCAAATGTAGTATTAATTATATGATTATACATAACATATTATTTATTATAAGTTAATTTCCAAGGAAGTTAAGAATATGTTTCAGTTTTAAATTTGATTAGATAAACCTACATCTATCAAACTATCATTAATTGCATAATACCTAATTGAAATAAAATATACTTTTATCAAATAATGAATTTTAAACTTTAAAGTTTAGAGTTTTAACTATGCATATAGGCGTATTAATAGATTGTAATTATTTTGACTTTTATTACTTAACATTAAAATATAATATCACTGAAAAGATTTTGTAATCTAGTAGTGTTTGTTTTGAATACTATGTAATGATGTATTAATTTTAATAAATTATAATATTCGGTATATATTGAAAATATTATTAACCTTATGGATTATAAACAATGAATTTATTAAGCCCATTAATTGTTCGACAATACTTGTATCAACTGGTCATATTAAATTGTAATTATTTTACATAACTGACTTCGAAAATATAATAATTTTTTTTTATTTCTCGATTACACATATTTATATCTTATACAATTATTTTAGGGTCAATATAAACGAAATAAAATTTTAGAAAACCATTCAAGACAGTTAAATCATTTAAAAATTATAAGCTAAGAGATGCTTCATAAAAAATAATATTGAAGTACTATGGTATGTACAATAGGATTAAACATACTATATTTTTGTCAAAATAATCGCAATAATTGAAAAAGCTTGTACACCTATACAAAGTTGAACAATCACTTTAAAAGTATTAATATTTTTTTCTCCAAAATTTTCAATTAAAATTGTGAAATATAAATTATTATATAATTAAAAAAATATAAAACATTTCCTAATACTCATAAAAGTTTTAATTTTATGATATAAGTTTTTTGGTAACTCGCTGAGTATTTCGGACTTTCTATTTCCAATTTTCGTACACGGCTATGTTTTCTTGCACGTGTACTACTTACGTCAATACTATTTTTTATGGGAATAAGATCTGGCAGCAAAAAAAGAATAAAAAAAAAACGTATTTTGTTGCAGAGAAAAAGTGTGAGCGAGATCGAAAACGGAATCCCATAAAAACGTGACCTATGGACCGATAAAAATCGGATATAAAGTTTATTTGGGCTGTTTGATCTTTTAATCTGCTTATAATAGTTGCTGACAATAAATCAGCTGTCACTGTGCACGTTCATGAAAACCTAACGGAATCCGATCTTACGGCATGTTGAATTTTTTTAACAACCACCTCATACCTATAAAATGCTAAATAATTGAATTGTGTGATTGAACTTTGAAAAAGTGGTCATTTTAAACTTCTTTAAACAATTTTTTGAAAAAAATGAAGAATAACAAAATCAAAAGGTAAAAAAGGCACATAGATTTGATAGGTACTGAAAAATCGTATCGATTCCTTCAACTCATTATAGAATTTATTATAATACTATTACGTATTTCAATTATAAGACAATTTTAAATTTTAAGTATTATAAATACAAATAGTTTTGAGCGAATTTCGATTAAAAGCTTAAAACAGTATAATATAAGATTTTTTCTGTATTGTTTTCACATTGTAGTTATATTTTTATATATTTTCATAGAAACTACGAAGAAATTCTAAAAAAATAGCTTTAACTCGTGTCAAATTTCCTGGATGTGTTTTGATCTTAAATCAGATATTATGTGTTAAATGAAATCAAAATTACTACCATAAAACATTAAAATGTATCCGAGAAAAATATTTAGTATAAAAACATCACATTTTCTACAGTATGCGGAATCCAAAATATTCACAACATTTTATTGAAAGTATTAGTCTAATTTTATTTACCCCCTACGCTTGATGAAACTCAAGTAAAAAATAAATAAATTATTATTATTATACTTATTCATATTCACATACATATATTATATATATTATTTAAGCAAGTATATAAATATGACACATAAAATATTTATTCTTAGGTAATCATATTTTTCAAATGCTGAAAAAATCATTTATTATAGATCATTTTGGTGTTTAAATTTATATGATTCGAGAGAAATTTCATTTATGTTATTCAAAAATACTAAATTGTTGATAAATACTTTAGTGGATATAGCTCTAATATTATATCACTTACTTTTTATTTACTTTTCTTAATCTGTCAAAATTGACTTAAGTGTAAGTTGTTCAATAAAAATGCTTATTACGTTAATTACATAACTTTATCACATGCCTTTTATATGAATTTTTAACTTAATTTTTTGTAATAGTTATTATGCAAAATATACTCGTCTAAAATATATCACGAACACGTCATAATTTTAAGAAAATTATTCAAAACTAATATCCACGGTAACCATGAAATAAAAATAACAGTAGATTCAATTAATTTGAATATATAATATTTAGAAACAAACAAACAAACAAAATTATAATTACTTTATTCTTTTAAATGTTTTCAACTACTTTTTAACTTCTACACTTTAAAGTTTATCCAATTCAATAAATAATAGTTCTAATTAAAATATAATATTTGAATAAATGCATATTTATGTAAATATCTATCATCATACAAACAAATGATTGATTTATGATGATGGATCATAAAAACAAATGTAATTTTTGTTTTTGAACTTAATTATAGATTTTCAAATTAAATTTAAAAAATGTGTTTAATTTAAAAAAAAAATTTTTTACTTCTGGTTGCATAAACTACCTACACAGTATTTTAATAGGTTTTTTTTAATTAAGAATTTTTATGGTCTTATATTTTAAGTCTACTTCTAAGGTATCTTTGAGAAAATGCTTTGTTTTCACATTATATTTTATTTCTTGTCATAGTTTTAAATTGTAATTGAATAAGATTGAAAAATATTATATTTATGTAGTAAGTAGTACTACTCCGTATGTAGATCAACATTTTATGATTGTAAAATATGAATTAATTTCGTTAATTATATTGATTTTGATGAATAACAAAATATTTAATATCGAAATTATACATATATTACTTGGTTGTAAAATTAAATATTTGTTAACAATTTAAATTAATAAAAACTTTTTTATCGTATCTATCGTCGTTGTTATCTTTAATACAGTGAAACTTTTATTTAACCAAGTCCTACGACGAACAAAAAAAATAGTATTATATAGAGGAATTCGCTAAATAGAAAATTTAGTTATATGGAAATTTCACTATATTTGATGTGAAAAAGAAACATATCTACGTATTCCTTTAGTTATAATATGTATATAATTATTAAATTTATCTCAAAAAGGGAGTATAATGAGTTACACAAAATACGTTTTGCGTCTTTCCTGTAAAATTTGAATTTCGATGTATATGTAATATATATTATATTATAAAACATTAAAATAATTGTTAAAAGCGTACCTTTAGTTAATCAATCGCCCCACCACCCACCTTTGAATGTGAAAATTATTATTATCGACGTATATGAGATGTGACAAAGGTTTGGTGCTTTGAACGGTCCTGCGAGGTTCGAAGTATAGATCACTGCATTCGAATTACGATTGACGAACTTAATCTTGAGACTCGATTAATTAAGATAGATTAAAACAAATCCAATAATAATAAACAATAATTACCAATAGAAAAGTAGTATATTAAATCAGTAGTTCGCTGATTGGCCGTATGATGCGAAGACCTACATAATTCCATGCCCATACTGTTATGTAATAATCACTATTATTGTTATTCATTTGACGACGTTATAATATTATTATATAATATATTTCCCGGCTGTAAGAATGATAAAATATAAATAAATAAATAAATAAAAATAATAATAATAATGTGAGAAAAAAATTGTTTTTATCATCTATAATTAATACATTTATAAACACCTTAAATTAATAATAAAAAATATGTTATTACAAGAAACACAATTTATCTGTTGAAATCATGTGTAGCCAATGAATAATTTTAAATAATTTTTTTTTTTTATTCATAAAAATCATTAATAGGTACATCACAAATGTTGTAAAATAAAAAACTTGATAGCTACATATCTCTTGAGTATATGTTAAATTCATCACAATTATGTTAATCGAGTTATTCGGTAACGTATTATAATTTATAACGATATTTTTTTCTTTTACATCACAATTGTTCCCGTTTGTATTCTCATCAGTATCTGGATAATCCTTTTAATACATTAAATGTGATAAAGGGATCCCTCACAGGATCTAAGAATAAGAGACTATAATCAGCTTATGGCTAGCGCACCACCCTTAAAACCAAAAAAAAAAATAGCATCAAATTTGCATACGTATTGTCATTGTGGCATTATCATTTATTGCAACAAATGGAATTAGCAAGTTTTACTATTTTTTTTTAAGGTTTAATTTTTTTTATTTGAGTAAATAATATGATAAAGCATGTCACAAGTTTAAAATAAATTATAATTATTTATAAATGTATGTGTGCGTTTATGTGTGCATGAGTGTTTATACTCGTATATGATGTGTCTCTTATAATGTAGTTTGAATGAATAACAAATCTGAAAATAATTGCTTTTAAAAAATATTTTTATTTACTTATAACATTCACCAATAAAATCCATGTATTTGATACGCTGATGAATTTTGAATATTATATTAAAATAATATTTACTCACATTTCCTTCATTCTACGTATTTTTTTTATTTTTGTAAATTAGCAATAATGTAATGAATACGTATGTTAACACGTATATCATAATATAAGAATACATTTAAAAAATATATCATGACATTTTCTTTTAACTAAAATTTTATGAAAAGCATAATACATCATATTACTTGAAATATGTTACATTACTTATTCATTATATGTTTATTGGACCGAAATGGTTTAATAAATACCGCATCTGAATTCTATAAAACGTATTTTGTTTACCAATAACCCGTATTTTCTGGCCCACATAATTTTTACAATTACGTGGCACTTTGACAAATATATGTGTTACAGTCCTTCACGTACTGAAATTAACAGGTTTATATTTATGTCAATAGGGTTTAAAGATATTAGCAAATATTAGTTTATTTATGGTGGTTTTCAGCTTACCTAACTGTGCTTTAAATAATACACAATTCAAATCAAATCATAGCTTTAATTATTTGAAAAACTATATTTTTTTTTGTATTTTATTAGTTTATTGTAATTTAATATTAGTTAGAATTTAATTGAAAACAATTTATTTAAATAATAATTACCGAATCATATTTTACTTATATAATTTTAAATAAAACATAAATGTTTTAGATAGGCAAGTAGGTAAGTGGTAACTGTATATGATAATGTTTTATACTTTTTCTTTTTCATTTTTCCTGAAATTTTCAAATTGAAATAATTGAAAACTACATAATTTATAATTAATCAACTTAATAGTATAAAATAACCATGTCTATTGAAAGATTTACATTAATAATAAGAATTGAGGATTTAGGATAATTTTATACAACATAAAATTATATAATACGTTTGATTTATTATAATATTAAGTCACTATAAATATAGGCACATTTTATAATTCACGATACAATAATTATTTGACTGATGGGGGCCTTAATAAAAGAATACTCGGAAACGATATTACAACGAGCAGTCTGTTAATTTGTTAGAATAATAAAACCAAAGTATGAATAAAAAGTTAAAATACTATTAATAAAAAATTAAAATTGTACATCAATAACAATAATAACGTAAATATTATAAACGCTAAATTGTAAGATTCTCGGTATAATTAATTCGAATAAATGAGAAAAATTAGAAATGTTGTATGGAAACGTTATAAAAAATTAAATAGGTATAAATTAAATAGAAAATTAATGGATGAATTAAAACTAATAAAATGATTGTGTGAACAATTTTAGACAATATTTAATATGATACGTACTGCATGCATTGATAGGTAGTGTCTATAATATTTATTAAGCAATATAATACCTATGCCATCTGTCACACATGACGTACCTAATATTTTGGATCATACATATTGTTTTTGATAATTTTTTAAAAATGTAACGATAGATAAATAAATGAAAATTGTATAAAAATTTAGGTACAATATTTTGACTTCCGATTTGATAAAATAATATTGCTTTATTATTTATTTTCACTTGGTATATTAGAAAACATTTAACCTCTCTGTTGTACTGTAGATGGTGTTAAATTTACGACCATCAACTATTTTGAGGTGTTTACACTTCGTTGGAGTGTTTTAGAGATAACCAATGTATATGACATCTACAAACTGACATAAGATAGTGATAATGAGAGATACAATGAAGATTTACACTGTCCTCATGTAGTCATGTGCGACCACTATTGTTGCTTATAAATCCGCCTTGCACTAACCCATATTGCTTTTATGATGGTCTAGTAATGGAAACAATATATTGTTATTGCCCACAATGTATTGATATAAAAATGTTTAGAATTTTAAGCTCATAAAGCTCAATAATATAATAGTATCCCGGCATAACGAAAATCAATAATAATATACAATAATGCACTTTTTATTATAAACTATAATCAAAAAATTATAGATCAACTCGAATTATATTTCTGTAGTAGGCTGGCTGAAGTCGATATGTTATTTTTGGGGAAAAAGTTTTACTTTAAATTACAAAAATAGTTTTTTATTCGACATAAATAGATTCACTAACAATAAAATGGTAAGAAGACACATAGACTTACAATGTTTTGCCACATCGCGAAAAAAAATTCTTATACAATACACTTACTATAAACAAATTGAAAGTTAGCAAAAATGAAATATTAACTTCTGACTTTGAAGTTTGAGTTGAATGATTTAACAATCTTTTATTATATTATTTTATCTACCAAGCACTATTCCAGCTAATATTGAACTTTAAAAATGCATTTTGATTTTTGGAATTTTTAAATATACTCTCCATACTCTGCAAAGACCACATTCTTAAATTCTTGTATTTTTTTATTATTATTATTATTATTTTTTTTTTTTTTTGTAATGCTTAAGGAATTTACTGTGATGATAGAAATCTTTGTTTTTCAAACCCTCATAATAATTATTTATTGGGTTTTTTTAAGAATTTCAAATTTTCAATGTTGACAGATTAATGTGAATTACTACAATTTTCAATTTACTATCATACACTTATATCTTCAAAGTCTATTTTCATGGGTCTATTACCTATCTCTAGTAAATATACTAAGTTAAGTAACTCATAGATTACCCTATAAAATTTTCATTCTGATTCGTCAATGATTTTAGAAAAATTATCCGTCAATTCATTTGCTGTATAAAAATTTGCAAAGGGGTTGTCATTAAAAAAAAAAAATTATACATTTCTACAAAACGTATTAAATAAGACGTAAAGCATAACAAATCTCAAGAATTTAGTGAATAAAATATTTAATAATATTTAAAAATTTCAAAAATTCGATTTTAATGACTAATTTGTTGAAGAAAAAAAGGGGTAAAAAAACTTGGTGAATTATTCACATCTTGTATACTACATGGTTAAACTATTATTGTGCATCGGAATGACTAAGTATAACAAATTTCATAGTTTCTTTTTGCATATAAAACTAGCAATCCATTAAGGGTTTCTTTACGTTTACATTGCTACTATTTACTAATCAAAAGACTTCACAAATCGAAATCAATTTTAGATATTTTATGTGTATAGAATGATTAGATAAATATCGTATTTATTTATATTATCATCAATATTCAGTCGGCAACTCAACAGTTATTGATTGGTTTTTTTTAATCAACCCGTTTAGAGACTGACACAATTCCTTTCAAGTACATCAATCACATGCACATATATTTTATCTTATTATTTACATAATGCGTGTAACAATGTATTTTCTCATAAAAATATGTTTTTTATTTTTACTGTAGCTAATTTTTTTGAAGAATTCAATAAACTAGATAAATTATTTAAGTGCTACACATTATGCAGTTTAAAATGGCCTATTATAATTCAACACCAAAAAAATGGTCCTAGTCGTAATACATAGTAATAGTAATAATAACACTCTGAATCAATTAATTTTTAACAATAGTTTTTTTTTTTTAATTTTATTATCTATTTATTACTATGTAAAATGAGTTAATTTAATATGTTATATCAATATACTTATATACATTATTATGAATTGCATATATTATCTACTTACAAATATCATTGAACAAAATAAAAACTGGAAAAATAATTGAATAGATCTTTTGTACTATAGTCTTTAACTATTCATATTTTAATGCAAATTATAATTGAATTTAATATACTTTATGTCATATTATGTTAAATGGCTTTTATAATCTTATTTCATAATTATAAAATATTATGAAATAAGATTATAAACAATATTGTTACATGCGTGTTTGCTTAGTATATAGAATTCAACAACTAATATATAACAATTCATAAATCGTTAACATATCATAATATTATACTCGGGTTACAATATATTAAATATCAAAATATTTAATAATAAACTTTTATCGATTTAAATATTTTTTAATTTAGTCAGACGTACACTAAACACACATACAAACTACATATGTATATATTTATTTATCCGTGGATCAATTAGCAATTGGCATTGACAGCGGGTTTTTGACGAACGGAGCAGAGTATTTGCGAATAAGAGGAATTTGCGAACAATGGAATCGTATTTTAGTGTTGGTTAAAGGGCTGGGTGGGAAATCTCCCGTCGATACATGATAATAGGGGTAGAGAAGGGAGAAATATAATATGAGTCATTGCCATTCCAAATTGCTGCTTAATAAGGCCATGTCATTAGGCTATTCTGACCTTTTGTTCCGACAAGGGGAGGTTAGGCTCTTCACTAAAACGATGTGGTCCGGTCATTGACAGGATTTTCGTAATTTTTTTTATTCAAGCCACTGACATGCACAAGTAGGCTTTGATACAAATTATACGTTATAATATTTAATATTTTGTTAAGCTTTTATTATTAATTTTATTTTGCACTTATTAAACGTTACACAAAGTTTTTATTTGTGGCTTAATTTTATATTTATATACTGAATGTGGTTTTATAAACGTTCACCAAAATTTTTATTTAATACTTACAAATATTAATGGTATTATTATATATTTTGTATTATAGTTAATTATTAAAATCAGTTTTCATTTTTTTTTCAATTACCTAGAAAATTAAAATTTTCATAATTAAAGAGATTTTCCATGTAGTGAACGAAAAAAAATACATCCTACAAACATCTTAGTATAGATAACTTTTAAGTAAAATGCATTTTCAATCTGCAATAAAAATGTAAATGCACCATCCTTATACTTCGTCAATGATACATTAACGTATTTTAATATATTAATGAAAAATCTAAACATTTTCAATTAATAATAAATTATCATTTTATTTATTTGTTTAATATATTATTAAAATATAAAAGTATATTTTATATTTTAATGGACGTAGACCATATTATAGCAGCCATTGCCTGTTTCATTCAAAAATATTTCATGTATAAAATAAGTGATGAATTCGACTCTATCCTCTTACTTATTTTGTTGTTTGTTGTTCATACAGTGCACGGTGTATCTAAAATTTAATTTCTGTAATTAATGAAAACATCATGATGATAATTATGGTTGACATTTAATCATGCTAATCAAACTATCATGGTTTTAAATGTTGACTAAAATGTTGGCTAATTTTAGGTAGGTAATAAACAAATACTCTCCTTTGAAGTTCTTAATTATGTTGATCAGAAGGTCTAATAATTATTGAATAGAGTGACATAAAATCGCTGTCCGAATTGTAACGTTAAAGGTTCTATTAACATTTTTATTTTTGACATCAAGGAAATTACATTTTTAAATTAACTATTAAAAATAAAAAGTATATAAATCTACCAAATAAGATAAAAAGTGAAGATTGTTAACAAATTGGCAGTAGTATAGTTGAAATAATATTTGTTTTATAATAATAATTCAGTTATAAAATAAAATAACACTCGACATAATATTTTGTTAATATAATGACTTATGACATCAGTAATAAATAAAGCAATATTAATATCAAACTGGATGATGATATGATTATTATATTGTTATAGGTATTTGTGAAAACATAAAAAATTCCTTTGGTTTTAATCAAAAAGTTTAAATATACTATATGATACACGCATTATTATAGGGACTTAAAATAAAATGTTGCAGCGTTCGGTCTATTTTTTTTTTTTTTGTTATGCAAATAAATAATATAATATGTGTTGGTCTCTATATTATATTATATCTGAGTATAAATAAAGCGTGTTAATAAGTTGTATGTTACTCTGTTTATTTTAATACTATTTTTATTGAATAACATACGACTAGGCGTTACTTGTTTCATTCATATGACACGTGACTGAAAGATGACCCACAATATGAATAAAATATAACACATTCATATTAGCTTAATGCGGAATGGATTGTGACAAGAACGTCATGTCTCCAGGGAATTAATGGGGGCTGTTTCACGAAAAAATTGTTTAACATTGGATTTTGTTCCCAATTTATATTGCGTCTTGCCTATTTCCTATATTTTATTACCGTGCACCGTCGCCATTTCTATGAAATGATTTCACAGTCACTAAGGAATCACACAATTTTTTCTCGCGATATTTATATTTCAATAAAATATGTGTCATATAAGTCATCAATGTATCATTGAATAAGTATTTTTATTCTTGGATAGCAATGTTTTGTGTTTGACGATAATAGCGTATTTAATGAAGTATGCGTCAAACGCTTGAAGTCAGATCTCATAATATTATTGTATTAAACCAAATATGTGTATATTATATCGATGTTTTATTAATTAATGATTACTGTTATGCACAAGTAAAAAGTTTTTATTTATATTGCTGCAGACACTGAAAGTATATATATTGTAAGTTAACGATTAAGAGGAAACACTTGATAAAATATAACTTCAGTTTGAGTTATACGATATTTATATATTTTTTTAATTTACGTACATATGTTACACCTTACACATTGTTCAATATAGAATAATTTTCAATAATTGTACTGTTTCATTGTAATAACTGTAGAGATATTTGTGTTTAAATTTCTCCTTTTTTTCAAATCATCAGAGTAAGTTAGTTGGAAAATAGGTATCCAGTATTCAACACAGATTCTATATTTTAATATTATTTTGATTAAATTTAGCTTGGAAAATATAAAAAACAAAGAGACGTATTATAATTGAGACACATTTTATTGTATAATTTGTAATACTATATATATATATATATGTATATTGTATATATATATTATTAATTGAGGTTTTATTTCTTTTTAATAAATCTACATTCACCTTTTTATATATGCTATTTTTATGAATTCCTGCATTGAGAGAGCATAATACGAACGTCGTATAGACAAAAGTAAATCCAGAGGCTGTTCAAGCGGCTGAGATGATTAAAAAAAATATATTTATATAATACACCTATATCATGTTTTTGAGGGATTGTGAAGTTCTACTACCAGCAAACTAGTCTAGATTAAAATAATGTTGCAACTACGATGTAAACAATTAGAGTACCTGTATTATAGACTTACGTAAAAAAAGAACAAGACTCGACAGTGGCATCGCACTATTGCTTCAATTCACCACTGCATATACGTATGCCTGTTGTAGATCTTATAGATTCTTAGTGAAGAAAACACTGAATTTTGACGATTTTTTTTCTTGAACTTATTTCATCTGATTTAGGCATATAGCACATATTAAACATTTGTAATCTCGTCCACGTTATTATAGTGTTATTTTGTTTTTTATCCGTATAGGTACCTAAAGATTTAATTATACCTAGCAGTGAATCTCAATACGCATGGTTTTGACCAAGATCCATTATTTATTTAATATCATGATCAGTAATTATTATTTTATTTTTCATATACACATCACACATGCATAAACATATTATAAATAAATACTGTTTATAAAATGATAAGGTCGATAAAGTTAAGTAAAAGATAATATTAATAAATAAAATAAGATATACCCAGCATTCAGTTTGTAATCCACATTCTACGGTTGTTCTGGTTGTTCATAAGTTAATAATTTAATAATTGTCAGTACAATTATGCGTGTTTTCCGTGTAAATACATAATTTTATAATTTGTACGTGCCATTTTGTGTAAAACGTATATAAACGATTTCGAATAATGCTTAAAGTTTAAAGTGAAATACCTAGCTAATTATAATAATAATACTCATTAAAGGATTTTCTATCGAAGTTTTCAAAGCCGATGGTAAATAAATTCCATTATTTCCGATCAATTTATATTCTAGTATTATACTCAATACAATTTAAGAAAATATTTTTCTTAAAAATCCTATAGACTTACTCGTATGATATAATGAATGATTGGTACACGAGTTCATTCCGTCACCGAGATGAGTGATGCAAGAGGATTTTTCAACACCGGTAACTCATGGCCACATTTGATTGTAGATAGTATTTTGTGTAAAGATGGGTTATTTATATACGATGAGTACCTATTAATTATTTGTAGTTATTAAACAATTTATTTCACTAAATACTAAAAAATTATTCAAACTTAACGTGAAGATTATTGATGAATTTCATTACGTTCAGCTGTTTGAAGTCATTGACGTGTCTGGGAGTCATCCTCTATAACGTTTTTTTTTAATTATTAGCAGAGAAAGTCTATCTGGACTAAACAATGTTCACTCTACTTGGAAACTACACTCAAATACCACACAGTAAAAAAAATAAAACTAACTGCAATATATTTATTTAAATAATATTACTTTTTTTAAAATTACTAACTACGGGATAGTTTTACCTTTACGAACCCTTACTTTATAGACTGCTTAGCTTAAAGTTTTAAATATGTTTAAATTTAGTAAAAAAAGAAAAAATAACTCTGATTTACAACGCTGTAAATAACTCTATTTGTGCTGTTTTCAACCAAACGTTGTAAATCCGTCCAATAGATGCCGCTCTAAATAACAAGGATTACAATCTGAAATATTATTATTATCATTATTATTATAACACTACGAAGAATAATTTAAAAAATAATAGGTAATTATAATTCTTTTATAAAGTCATAATAAATTATTAATTTATAATGTTTCTAGTAATACTACTACTACGTTAATTATAACAATGTTGTACAACATATTATTATTAATATTATTAATTTATTCGTTTGAAAATTTAAGATCCATAATTTTAATTTTGTCACACAAATTGATTTAGAAAATAAAAAAATTAAAATATGATAATGATAAAAATAATAATAAAATTGGTATTTTATTTTTATAAAGACTTAAAATTGTAGAAAAATTATATTTTCAATAGCTGAAATTCTTTTAGAGCTGATGTTTCATCATCAAAATAATAGCCATGAATAATATTAGATAGGTACTAACTTTTATTTTTACACAATATATAACATACTAGTTTGAATTTTGTAGAACAAATAAATGATTGTATATTTATGACAGATATTATTTTCATTTTGAACGAGTACCTATGCCATTTATAATTAATTAAATATTACAAAAGAAATTCTTTTAACTGTATAATGTGATATGATGAGGTGGCAATGTTGGTATTTACCACTGTTCGATATAAAAGTAGCCTAATAAACTTTTTTTTTGGTGAAAACCATTGTAATATTTTTAGTATAAAAAATGTTTTTTTGAAACTCATATAATAAGTGGTAGCTACCTACAACATTGATACGTAAGTATAAGTATTGATATTAAAAATGTTACGATTTTTTTACTATATAAAATAGTTTGCACTTTTTTAAAGATTTTGATAAACTTCTAACTTTAACGGCTTATAAAAAATATGTTGACTTACATTTTTTAATTGGTATATTATAAAAAACTGAAGAGAACTCTCGCATAACATATTATTTATTATGATTTTAATCAAGTAAAATTATTTTGAAAATTGTGCAGCATCATATTTAGAATAGGTAATTCAAATGTTGGACATTAAGTACTTCTATTACAGGTTAATACGAGACGGAAGAACACAAGAAGAAGATTATATTAAATTAGACAAGGCACTTTGTAGTTAAACCGAGTAAAATTTTATTCATAATAAACATAATATTAATATAGTTAGAGACTCGATACGGCTTTCGAGTTTCGACTTTTAACCATTTTTACACATAAAAAAGCATCGGGTAGGAGACGGAACAGAGTATCCAATCCATCGTAATTGGATTGTCTAGCCAATATCCATTTACATCGATGATGACTGATGGCTAGATACTGGTTCGTTTTAATTAATATATATATATTTTTTTTTTTTTTTTTGAAGATGAAAAAAATAACAGAACAAGTAAAGTTTCAAATCGTTAACCTAATCTAAGGCATTGAATTTTCCTAAAAAATTCCGATTTTTAGACACTCCAACAATTTAACGCTTTTTCAACTTACCAAGTTTTCTATTGAACAATTTACTTTTTTCCAACACTAAGCCACCATAGGCGAGTTACAAACACCGGAATTAAGCCGCATCAGTAGCTGTAGTATTATAATAGGTACTATATAAAAATTTAAATGGCTGCACAAACTATATGATGTATACAAAAAACAATTTTAATCAAAAAACATAATATAATGACCCCCTATAAATAAGAATATTTTATAATACTTACCTATTTTATGTTTACATTATAATATATATATTTTTTTATTAGTTGTAATTTTTACCATTAAAAGGCTAACGATATTATACATTATCATTGGTATCAACTTATAATTCATTACATAGACATATACCGTAAACTGTAAGAAGATTTGTATCAATAATAAACAATTAATTTGAATAATTGAATATTCTTCCATAAAACCATAGTTTAATACTAGAATGTGTCAAGTTTTTTTATCAATTTGTTAACCAGTAACCAATTTCAATATAAAATATCAAAATACTTTTCTATTTAATCCATATTGTTATCAAAAAGTATACACATAATTTTAAAATCTATTCAATCCAAAAAGGAAAATTTAGGTTATAGTAAAGAAAGGTATTGAAAATAATAAAACAAATAAATGCTATTTATATTTATTTATTGAATTGAGTGTATTGACATAATGTATAATATATATTAAATTATTTAACACCCTATGCTAATTGATGATGATGTAGATGAATAAGATGAACTACTCATGCTATAACTACTGCTGCTACTGCTACTCCAACATGAAGTGGTCGATTCAAAAAATGAACGATCAAATGTGTAACTTACACCTATTTCCGCAGTCTGATCTATTTTGACCAACTTGTTTGGATTATATCCAGAGCGCAATATTTCTTGATTTATATTGGCCAATATTTTCTGGGATGGAATTCTATCTCTAGTATAACAATAAAGATTGTATGATGGTTCGTCACCACAGTCTAAAAAAAAAAATAATCAACCAAATAATCGACAGATAATAACGTATTATTTAATTTAACTATGTAAATACTAACTGAAGAAGGGGTTATTGAACTGGTTTGCAAGGCATATAATTAAGTATTCACCCGGGCTGTATCCTACAATACTTAATATGACTTGGTATTGGTCTGTAATTAAGTTTATATTTTATTAATTATTATACACCATAAATCTGAGAAAAAATATTTTAATCCAAGCACAGTTTAAATTAACAATACATATTTACATATATCAAATGGTCGTTTGCAAACCATTCCATCCAAGTTAAGTGGACTCAATTCTTTTATTGGGTTTGGATCTGAAATGTCATGCAATTTTAAATATAAATTACTATCATCAATATCATAAAGTTTAAGTAATAAAAAATAATTGATCTTACAATATCCTTCATGAAACAGTGCAAAAACGGTTGAACCAAATTCATGATCTGCAGGATAAGCAGACATTATAAAACCTCTCGTTTCTTGAACTAAACCGGTCCTAAAATAATATAAAAACAATTTATTAATACATTTTAAAATATAAAAATATTTTATTAGGTATCTAATAGGTTTAGGTTTACCTCATGTTCATACCACGATCCACGAACATATAAGGAGTATTGACATCCCAATCATCCTTACATGAATCATCAATCGATAATTGCAATGCGGATGCAGGGAAAGCAGTATCTAAATACATTGATAAGTTTAATGTTTATCTATGTTTGAACCAAATGTCTTAGCATAAACATCCGCCGTTTTACTTACTTAACATTCCGACTCTCGTATCTGGGCTATTGCCAAATGAGCATGGTGAACCTTGGATCATGTAATATAATCCACTCATAGCGTCTCTAACCTATAAACAAAATATGCAATAGTTAATATTTTATTTGAAAATAAATCACTTAATATTTGAATACTGGATTATTCCATGTAAACTAAAGCATATAAAATGGTAGAATAGTTTTAGATGTTTGAATATTTACAGTTGTAAAGTCCAGGCCTTTATAGATTTGGATACCCTTGTATAAACTACTTGGTCCAATACTAAACGGGCTAGTGAAATCTGGACTTAAGTCAATTATAACACTCGATGTCTGCACTGTAGTTGTTGAAGTTGTTGAAGAACCGTAACTGTTACCATTATCAACGGATTTTGTTACTGATTGTGTAGTTGTGGAAGTGTGTTGAATCGCGCTATCAATATCACCAGATAATGAAGATATTGAGGTTCCTGAAGATAATGAAGGTACCGAAGATATTGAAGGTATTGAAGATCCTGTAGGTATTTTAGATCCTGTAGGTATTTTAGATCCTGTAGGTATTAAAGATCCTGTAGGTATTAAGGATCCTGAAGGTGATAGTGATGATGCAATCGAATCATACGAATGATCAACGCTTATCAAATAGTTAGCGCTTAGACCACTTCTCTCAATGTCTTCGAATGCTTTACTGTAGGTACTCCATTCAGGTACAAGTGCTCTTGTCAATACCCAAATGATATAATCATTTCCTAAAATTTATTTATTATATGAAGCACTTAAATTACATTTTTCATAATATTCTTACCGCAGAATAAGTTTTCATATCGGTTGATAACGACTAAAACCATATACTCTTCCCAACATTTATCAGCACCGATCACAGCGACCGTATATTCTCTCTGACCTGGTATAATAACAGAAATGTGTGATTCAACAAGTTATCATTATTAATTATATCATAATGGTAACTTACAAAAACCCTCGATTTTGTGTCTGATTAAAGTGTCGTCAACGAATGGATATTTTTCGATTATTGGGTTTTTATCTGGAATTAAATGTATTAATCATTTACTATACAATTAGATTATTGTTTGCATTCCAAACAAAACTTAGATTGTTTAAACGATGGAAATATTTTAAAAAGCATAATAGTACAAATTGTTATAAATTATGCTTTACTCACAATAATTTTCTGTTCCAACGTTAAAGAGTGCATATTTGCTACATTTCCCATATGCTGGACTAAACAATAATCTTGTTTGTTCTATAGTTTGGGTGCTAATAAAAGACAATTTATAAATATTTTAAAAATTCTTGTACGTTGTTCAAAAAAAAGAGGATACATTTAACCTCTTTCTTTTTAAATATAACATAAAATATTTTATAGTATTAAAATCTGTAATTTAAAATATCTTACACCACGTGAGATTATTTAAATAATTTTTGTAATTATCATATTATTTATGTTGTTACAATACTTTTTCTTTATCTCGTAGTATTAACAAATTATAAATTTGATATTATTTAGAATTTCAATCGAATTCAATTCACCAGATATTTCACGAATTAGTAGTATAATTTGGTTAATATTTAATTAGTTAATTTTTAAATCGTTGTAGTACTAAACTTATGAATTACTGTCTATTAATACTGAATAATATCACGCTTGTTCAGCTCTTTAAAATGGTGTTGGAAGGTACTTTGCCAGAATGACATCGGTCTATTTTTGTAAAATCATTTAACTTTAAACTTGAATAAAATAGGTACGTAATACTTACTAGACATTGAATGATTGATCAATAACTTCGTACTCGGTGTTGAAATCGGTAGAATCACAAGGTGTGGTATCCGTGAATATTAATTCATTTAAGGTGCTTGGGAAACAACTGCCTGTTATACGGTTTAAGATGAAAATTTTAATATTTTTAATAGTCATTCGATAGTACTGTACATACAGAAAAGTCCTGTTTTTAATGGGTTGTTTCCTGGTATGAGTGTTGGTGTTGTCATTTGTACGCGCCATGTTCTTTGGAATGCAAGGGTAGACTAGAAATTAAGTAACTTAATCAACTATTGAAAATAAAATATTAGTTTAATATCGTCTAAATAAATTAACCAATAACAGTGTAAGTGAACAGATCCCCGGGCCAACATTGTAAGAAGAGTATTACATACAATTTAGACTATCTATATCCATTAATAATTATAAAGACAAAAAAGTTTAACAATTATTGTAACAACATTATTAAATTTGATATAGCATACATTTTAGGTTTTATTATAAGTATAGGTATTAAGTATATTTTCCTGGCAATATTATCTCTTGCAACTTATGGCAGAGATAAATTAAGTATACATATACAGTCCGTATGTTGATATATTCATGAATTTATGATATTTATATTTTTATTACCTATCTTTGTGCTTTAATTTCACAAAATAATTGAATGTGTTCAAAATATGTTATAATGTGAATATTATTAAGACATTGATAGAAATAAAGTCCATGTAAAGTCACCCAACTCGTAATCTATAAGTCCTTCAGTCATGCAAGTCATGAGAGTGTTGGCTTATTGGGGTCATTATTAATTCTATAAAATCTCAACATTACAAAGCTTAATATTTTTCCCCATTTCAATTTTAGAATTTAAGAGCCGTCACATATTGTTGTTGAAATTTATAGGTTATATTTCATTTTATATTGAATGAATTAAAATGTATACACCAAAGAATTGTGCACATATCATAATATAATTATATAGTACATTATTATTAAGAAACACATTTTTTTCTTATCTTATTCAGTAAAATATCAAATTTAAAATATAGGATTTGTAACTATCGCACATAACTGAATTTTTCTATAAATTTCCTAATAAACAATATTATCTCGTTTCTTATTATTTTTTTACTTACGCATATATTATTAAACAAACGGTTAATAGATGTTAACATATATTATATATTATTAATAGTGAACACTAACTAGTTGAGGTCATTAATGTCAATTATATATCGATAATAAAATTTACTTAATATTTTTAGGAAAACAAATTGATTAATCTCAATTTAAAAAAATCCCATACACGACATATTCCTTCAAAATTATGAAAGGCGTCAAGCATTTTATAATGTACACAATTTTAATATAATATTTTATAATTTTTATTTTTCAATGCTATACTTAAATACTTACGTATTGGTCGTCAAAAGTTTTAACGATCCAGTTTGGTGGACATATTTTAGGAAGGTCTAATAAAGGAGAACCTCCAAGAGTTAAATCCAAACTTCTAGACGAAGAAAAAGGAGTCACTGGTGATTCATATAATGATCTATCAAATACATAATTGCTATCAATTTTATTCGTCTGATCAAATCTGACTAAGACATTTGGGTTAAATCCACAACGCAAGATTTCTTGGGTTATCTTATTCATTGTGCTCTGACTTGGGATTTGATCTCTTGTATAACATAGGATTATAGGTGTTGTATCTGTATCTGAAAATTTAAAACATGACGTAGATATAATAAACAAAATCCCTAAAACATATTAAAAAATTATACAATTTGTGGGTTATGTAAATACTAACTATAGAAAGTGTTCTTGAACTGGTTTGCAATGCATAAAATTAAGTATTCACCCGGGCTGTATCCTATAATACTTAATATGACTTGGTATTGATCTGTAAACAAGTTAATATTTTATTAATTATTATACACCATAAATCTGAGAAAAAATATTTTAATCCAAGCACAGTTTAAATTAACAATACATATTTACATATATCAAAAGGTCGTTTGCAAACCATTCCATCCAAGTTAAGTGGACTCAATTCTTTTATTGGGTTTGGATCTGAAATGTCATGCAATTTTAAATATAAATTACTATCATCAATATCATAAAGTTTAAGTAATAAAAAATAATTGATCTTACAATATCCTTCATGAAACAGTGCAAAAACGGTTGAACCAAATTCATGATCTGCAGGATAAGCGGACATTATAAAACCTCTCGTTTCTTGAACTAAACCGGTCCTAAAATAATATAAAAACAATTTATTAATACATTTTAAAATATAAAAATATTTTATTAGGTATCTAATAGGTTTAGGTTTACCTCATATTCATACCACGATCCACGAACATATAAGGAGTATTGACATCCCAATCATCCTTACATGAATCATCAATCGATAATTGCAATGCGGATGCAGGGAAAGCAGTATCTAAATACATTGATAAGTTTAATGTTTATCTATGTTTGAACCAAATGTCTTAGCATAAACATCCGCCGTTTTACTTACTTATCATTCCAATTTTTGCCTTGGGATTATCGTCTAACGAAACTGGTGTACATTGGGATAAGTAATAATGTCCACTCATGGCTTCTCTAACCTGGAAACAAAATATACAATAGTTAATATTTAATTTAAAAATAAATCACTTTACATATGAATATTGGATTTTTCAATAAAAACTGAAGCATATTAAAATGTGGAATAATTGAAAATATTTAAACATTTACAGTTCTAAGATCCAGGCCCTTATAGATTCGGCCACTGTTGTATCTGTTGTATAAACCACAGGGTCCAATATCATAAGGACTAGTGAAATCTGGACTTAAGTCAATTATAACACTCGATGTCTGCACTGTAGTTGTTGAAATTGTTGAAAAACCGTAACTGTTACCATTATCAACGGATTTTGTTACTGATTGTGTAGTTGTGGAAGTTTGTTGTATCGCGCTATCAATATCACCAGACAATGAAGATATTGAGGTTCCTGAAGATAATGAAGGTACCGAAGATATTGAAGGTATTGAAGATCCTGTAGGTATTTTAGATCCTGTAGGTATTAAAGATCCTGTAGGTGATAGTGATGATGCAATTGAATCATATGAATGATCAACACTTATCAAATGGTAAGGGTTGAGTTTACTCCTCTGAATGTCTTCGAATGCTTTATTGTAGGTACTCCATTCAGGTACAAGTGCTCTTGTCAATACAAATATTAAATAATCATTGTCTGAAAAATATTTTTATAATTTATTTATTATATGAAGCACTTAAATTACATTTTTCATAATATTCTTACCGCAGAATAAGTTTTCATATCGGTTGATAACGACTAAAACCATATACTCTTCCCAAAATTTATCAGCACCGATCACAGCGACCGTATATTCTCTCTGACCTGGTATAATAACAGAAATGTGTGATTCAACAAGTTATCATTATTTATATCATAATGGTAACTTACAAAAACCCTCGATTTTGTGTCTGATTAAAGTGTCGTCAACGAATGGATATTTTTCGATTATTGGGTTTTTATCTGGAATTAAATGTATTAATCATTTACTATACAATTAGATTATTGTTTGCATTCCAAACAAAACTTAGATTGTTTAAACGATGGAAATATTTTAAAAAGCATAATAGTACAAATTGTTATAAATTATGCTTTACTCACAATAATTTTCTGTTCCAACGTTAAAGAGTGCATATTTGCTACATTTCCCATATGCTGGACTAAACAATAATCTTGTTTGTTCTATAGTTTGGGTGCTAATAAAAGACAATTTATTAATATTATATACCTTCATATACATTAATCATAAAAACAGTTAAAACATAATATTTAATCGATTTTTAAAACACAACGTAAAAAGTATTAGTACTTAGAATTAACAACAATGGATATGTGTAACTTAATTCCTTATTCTTATGTATACTCACTAGATATTGAATGATTGATCAATCACTTCGTATTCAGTGTTGAAATCAGTATCATCACAAGGTGTGGTATCCGTGAATATCAATTCATTTAAGGTGCTTGGATAACAACTACCTGTTATACGATTTAAGATGAACATTTTAATATTTTTAATAGTCATTTGATAAAACTATACTTACAGAAAAGTCCAGTTTTTAATGGGTCACTTCCAGGTACCATAAATGGTGTTGTCATTTGTACGTGCCATTTTTTTTGGAATGCTAATGTTGCCTGAAAGTATTAATATGGAATATAAATGTTTTACTTTAAAAATATAACTTTTTGAATGAAGACATTTTTTAACAATTTATTATTCTCCATAGCACTGTTTTTAATAAATTCGATCGTTTTGTGTTGTCTTGTTTAGTTTTTACAATGTCATAATTTATCTAAAGGTCTATGGAGAACACAAATAATAATTAATATATTAATGGAGTATTTTTTATTACTTACATATTGAGATTCAAATTCTTTAATGTCCCATTCACTAGGACATATTTTAGGCACACCTGAACACGAGGGTTTCTTTATTGGGCATGCCAAAGCAGTAGAAATAATAACGCAAAGACTTAGTACAGTCCTCATCCTTGTAATAAAAACGTAAAATAAGTTTTAAAAAAAATTATCTTTTTTCATTTTGTCTTTATTTCTATACCATTATTATTAGTTTTTGTTATTTATTATGGCTTTACACTTAAACATTAGTAAGTAGATACGTTTTAAATTAAATTATAAATATAGGCATCAATATTAATTTTAGTGTTATAATGAAGTCTGTAATACAATGATTATTGTTCTTAATATTATTATTCAACTTCTTGCTTATTGATATTTTTATTATTTATTTTTTAATCCATAAACATTCATCATTTAAATTGTTCTGAATAACGACATTTAAAATTACTGTTTATAATCGGTTATATTATGAAATAATATTATATTTTATTGAGTTATTAATCAGCTGTATAGTTAATTTTTTTTATTTAAAGATTATTTACACAAGACAAAATTAGTAATAAGTTAATTTTTTTATTTTATAAAAATATTGTATTTTATGGGATTTTAAAACTTTTTCGTATATACATGACACAAATGACTAAATAATTTAAAAATATGAAGATATTTGAGATAAAAATTATCAAAATAAAGATAAAATGTTTGTCTTATATAAATTTATAATTAACTATATAATATATAATCACAATTATGGTTTTATACATATTGTTAATAAATTAATTTTTCCTAGATAACATAATTTATTACTTATTTCAAAATACAGTATCTACATCAGAATAACAGATATATTTTTTTTATAAAAAGAAGAAAATCCATTAAAATATAAGCACAGTTTTAGTTTTTTTATCTTCATACATATTATACAAAATATTATTATTTTATTATTTTTTGTGTAATATGTTTCCTAAATAACTGTAATAAAGTTCTAATCAGTACATTATGTTAATAAAAGTTTACCTGTTAGTTGCCTTTGACCGGTTTCCAACAAGACGAACTGAAAGTTGATTCTAGTTGTGCCAGTACCTCTTATTTATAGTTAAAAATTGTAGTAAATATTTATTTTACATAAACTAAAAAATCAATCAACGTCAACATTTGTGTTTACAATATCAACAATATGATCTGTGACTTTATTTTATTTGATTTAATAAATGTTTACTAAAATATGATTTATGACATGGAACTATTTTGTTAAAAACGTTTTATACGCAAAAAACAAAGTATTATTTAATTATATAGAATTTTATTCTTATTTATGCGCCTAAGAATGCTACATTTTTAAATTTTCATTATTTTATAATCTCTCATGTTTGATATTTTATTTTATAGCGTCGTAAATCTATTTCGACAGTTTATATGTTATTGTTAGGTAATGAAGAAAAGTTAGGAAGAAAATTCATTTTTCTCGACTAATATTATCAATTTTAGTTCTGTAGAGATAACACTTAGAAATTCCACTTTGTTGTATAATTTGAATGTGTTTTATTACTTAGAAAGAATGTAATTGTCTAAAGAACTGTGAAATACCATTACGATGTTCGTAATCTAATAATTTGGATAGTTTAACATTATGAACATTTTATTTGTATTGTCGATCGTTTATAATTGTTAAAAAAAATATATATTATATAAGAAACATCAACTTATGTACCTACTAAGTAAATTGTATGATATATTTATACTACTATTAAATAAATTTATTTTACTCTTTGTAAGTTATACAGTACGAGTATGTCAGCTGAATTCGTATTTTATGAAAACGTTACATTTAAAATTATCATTATAAGTATAAAATGTAATAATATTCCGTAAAAGTGTTCACTACCCATAAATAATATTTTTATAATAATATTATAATTTAGATTAATTATATTTTTTCTTTAAATAAGAACAAAATTACTAAATTCATTGTTCTTTGTTTAAATATCTAATTACATTTTTACTAAAAATGGTTACAGAAAAATTTTGTTTTATATATTTTTTGGTTATTGTAAAAACAAAATCTATGAAGGTATATTTGTGATACATAAATTCCATTAATCTGGTTATATAATAAGATTTTTTACGTTTGACCTTCAAAGTACTAACCAAATCCAATTTTCTACCACAAAGCACTCTTTTAAATATTAAATAATATAATGAAGCATTTTAACAACCTCAAAAAGTATATTCATCGCATCGCTCATAGTCTAAATTATGCAGTAAATCAAGTTTAAAGATCTCTTAAATAAATTTTGGATTATTCCTTCTGAGGAAAAACAGAACTAGTTAATCTATTCCTGATTGTATAACAAGCTATATACTTATTTACAGTAAGATTAACAATCCATACATTTTAAAATTCTATTTTATGAAAAAAAAATAGTTATAATCTAATACCATATTATATTCAATATTTGGTATTTTACACTTACTATTTTAATATAGCTAGTATTGTGTTTCAGCGTTTGCCATCAAAATAAATACTTGAAATATAAAATCAGTTATTAATATTGATTTCATTAAAAACACAAGGGTGAATATAATAATGGTAATTTAAAATGTCAGATATCCAAAGCACGCAAATATCTAAATTACTAAACACATTACCAAAAAATCATCAAAAATAAATCGCTGAAAATATAACTTTTCTATTTATAAACATATACTATATCTTCTTTACAACATTCTTATAATTAAATTATTATTATTTTTTTTTTTTTGTATTAAGTGCAAATTCTATTTATGTTTTGAAAATTGTCTAAAAATGTCTTAATCCACTGGGCGAAAGTTAAGTCGTATAAAAAGTGTATGATCATACAACCATTTCTATCCTAAAATATAGTGGTAACATACAATTCCTCTTAATAAAAATAAATCAACATATATATATTATATATTATTTGACAAATTATATTATTATTTTTATTATTATTATTATTAAAAAATGTGAACAATTTACAATGGTGCATTTAATATTTTTAATGAAATAGATACTAACATCAAGCGAATTCGGGTTATGAAAATAATTTATAAACTTTTTTAATGTGTACAATAAACGTTATAATTTAATAAATAATTATATTAAATTTTTACCTAGTGTGTTAAGTATAACCATCTAAAATATCATTAGCAAGAGCTTATTTCTAGTTTATTATTTTTTGTGTAAATAAATAAATATAATTTTTATCAATACATTGATTACTAATTAGTATTTAGTAAAGTAAGTAATTATAGTAATTACCGTTATAAAATGTAGCATTTACCTATATAAAGCGTATCTTGCTTTATTAATAAAACATGTATAGACAGATAATATACTTATTTTTTAATATTTGTTTTAGCTAATTAAAAATATAATTTCATCAAAAAATGATTTTCAGACTTTATATACCTAATATAATATATATATATATATACATAATACTGGAAATATTTAAGATTTTAAATGATGAATTTTGTGTATATTATAATATTGGTTTTTAATGGACTTTTTTTATGACAAGAGAAAAATGAGTTTTATTTATTGAAGTCTGTAATCATTACATAATTTAGTAATTTATTGGTTAATCGTGATAACATATCAATACGCATCACCAAACATGGAAAACGATAAAAAAAAATAATATTTTCAGATTGTTTGGTTCTTACAATTTATTGTATTTATTGGATTTTGTTAATTATTAAAACATTAACAACTTGTTTTACACAAGAACTGTTGATGTTGATATTATAATAATCGACCACGAAGATTAAATAAATTAAAAATAAATTAAATAAATATTATAATATTGAAAATATTGAAAATATTGAAAATGTTTTAATGTTTGATGTGTGTTTTTTTTTTTTTAAAGAGTATTTTGACGGTAAACAAAAACTTGTTCACACATATTGAATAATGTTATATATGTATTTTACATGACAATCGACTTGTTTTGAATCAATGAAATTAAAAAAAAATTTTATTAAACGTTTTTAGTGACTATCAAATATTTAGTTAAGTCAATAATTGACAATGTAAGTAATTCTCGTAGGTCTGTGATACAATTTTTAATTTTCTCACATTAATTGTATAGTAATCATAGATGGTAGTATGACATTATTATTTATTACCTACCTCAAATAAATATATGTTTTTTTGTGTTTTTAGTTTTTAACAAAATTAAATTTTGTATCTAAAACAATTCAACTATATTTATGTAAGTTTAAAATCCTACTATTTAAAAACATTGTTAATTAATAAATTAATTTGAGTAATTAAACAATACTTTTTTTTTATCCTAAGAAATATATTTTTTTTCAATGATAAATTGTATAGGTAAACACACAATCTTTAATTATAAAAGTATATTCATTAAAAGTTGAATGGTCCTACTTCATCATTTTTTATTTTAAAAATTAGATTTATATTGTTTTCAATACTATTAGCATTATTTTTAAATTTTTATTTTACTCAATCAAGTATTATATTATGAAGTTTTACTATTATGGTTAATATTAATTAGTTTAAATTGAATTTTAAACCTTTTTAGATTAAAAAAAAAATGTAATTTAACATTGTTTAATGAAACGTTTTTTTTAAAAAATATTTCTATAATATTAAAAAACATAAGCACTTTTTTTTCGTAGCACCGAGAAAACATTCGTTTCACTAAGAAAATAATCTTTTGGCTTACAGATCAATATCAAATATTTTATAATTTTATATTTTATTACAATATAACCACCAAATAGTTACTATGGAATACAAATTGACTAACTTAGCTTTTAAGTTCCGCCATTTTATTATAAAACCTATTATTAATATTTTAAAAATTGTTATTCAATAATGATTCATTTTTAAAATACCTAAGATATTTAAATATTTCAATGAGTTTATAATCACGAATAATATGTCATTACATTTTTAATCATATTATTCTTTATTACATAATATGTTTGTTTGGGAACTCTTTGTCGCTTGCTTAAAATTATATGACTTAATATTTATTTATACATTTTTATAAAATATATTCTAAATTTTACTTTACATTTTTGTGCCTGTATATTAAACATTAATTTTATTAATTTATTAATCGTTGTCTGAAATCACTTTTGTAATACGATTCAAATAGGTATCTTATCATAACTTTTAAGTTGAAAATAATAATATTCCTTCACCTTATACTTCAAAGTATTTCTATTAAATTTATTTAGACAATACTGCTACTATATAATTATTATATGAGTAAATGAATGGATATCTGCTGCAAAAGTTTGCAAAGAATTTTAATCTTTGCACTATCATCATCATATTTATGTATATCATAGTATAATGTATTTAACAGTTAATGTAGTAATACCATGTACCAACCGCTTATTAAATTTAAAATACCTATAATATGTTTTCTAATATTGAAATATTTAATTTTAATATGTAGCATATTGTATTGTGTCAATGTCATTAAACTTGCATTTACAACAGCTTGTTTTTGACAAATGTGTTAACGTAGCCATTTATATTTTTATTTTTTCGTTCGTATATTAATATTACAATAACTACTCTTATACATGCAAACGTATTATATCATGAACACCACAAGTTTTTGTTATACGTAATCAAAAATTTATATTTGGTTACATAATTTTTTGCATATAAACGCAATTGTTACTTGTCTTTACGTATATGAAATAGAAAAAACAAACACAATATTATTTCGATAACGTTGTCGATTTTGAATGGAGTTATGAACTTTTATTTTGTGGTGAAGATTTTTAAGGGTTTTACATGATATATTATAGATTTTTATGAATATTATAGAAGTCGTATATACGTTTGTTTCTTTTCATTTATCAGAAAAAAAAACAATTTAAAAAAGTATGTTAGATTAATATTTACCATCTGTTAATCTGGATGATAAATATATATTATTATTTTTAAAAGTATAAAATACAATACACAAATATAAACACATTTTTTATAGTTTTTATCTTTTTTTCCGTAAACGGGGAAAAAACGGTATTATATATATATATTAAAATGTATTATATTTTTTAAAATATTTTATTATGATTTGTACTTAATTTACACTTTATAATGGGTTTCAACATTTTTATATGCTTATTTGACATGGAATAAAACCGTAACTCACTGGTCATCTTATCAATGAAAAAAATTGTCATTAAATGAACAAAATGTGTTCATGTGTAGTAGTGTTATACATACTTTTGTGCTCTTTTAAAATGTTGACACTTTGAAATAAAATTACTTCAATGAGCAGTACACACTATAGTATATAGTGACTATACAATACTTGATTCAAGATGTAGATGTCGATGTTTGAGTCAAACTATTTGATCGTGTTTTCTAAAGTATTAGGCAACTAAAAAATATTGATATTTGTATAAATATTATTACAGGGTATTATTAATAATTACATTGAAATATTTATTTTTATTTTAAGTTAATTCTCGAACACGAAACATCAAACATTGAACATTTTCATTTTAGAAAATTTTTCAAATAGTCAACATACTAACAAAGGAGGTTTAAAATTATATAGAAAATAAATAAATATTCATTGACAAAATATCACGAACCAATATAGTGCAAGTATAAAATAAAGTAGGCATTTAATTATAATATAAAAGCTAATATATATATAACTAGAATATAAATAAAATAAATATTTAATTATTGTCAATATAAGATAATATGTAAAGTAATATATAAAATAATAGTATCGAATATATATTTCAAAGCATATTATAGTATTGCTATTTATAGACATAATAAAAACCTTTATTACCTTAAAGATAATTTTAGAACTTTCGATTTTCATAATCTCCATCTATTGTTTTTACTTTTCAGCCTTGTGTATTTCGATTTTCTACTATACTTAAGATTGAAAGATGTTGAGCAGAAAGTAAATGAACGAATTCATTGTTAAATCCTTCACATATTATGTTGTTTTTTTATCCCAGTCACTTTCTCTTGCCTTATATACATTCCAAATATGTATAGGAAATAGCGAATTTCTTGCATATACATCGCAAACAGCTAATGGTGGTAGCTCCATCACTCCAGCACCTCAAGTTCTGATTTTTTATACAAAAATTTCACAAGATTATGTAATTAATAATCATTAATGTGTAACAACATTTACCAACGACAATTTTTTTCATAACTTATAAGGAAGTTCAGAATATTCCAAACTTTAAATCTAGGTGTTGGGTGACATCATCCTAGCACTAGATATCCTTCAAAATACATAATTCGTTTGATTTGAAATGTTTACAATATTTTTTGAATTTTGATTCCTCGTTTTCATATCTGTAAGATAAAATTATGCATAATGGTTGAGTAATTTCAAATATTACAAACGTGAAAGTAATAACTATGTGTTGTTAATCACAAAATATTATTTTGGAATAAGTTTAACAAAAATTCAACATTTTCATTACTTGTAAATTATTATTTATACATAGATATCAAAACAAGGGCATATTGAAAAGCAAAAGCAATCTTCCAATGGTTATACTCTTAACAAAAATTCAATGATGAAAATATAATCACTATGCGTATATTGAAAATGTGGAAGGTACATTTTGAAAAGATACATTTGGAAAATTAAATATAGGCACCTGCCGTGTATAAGGTGAAAGTTTCCCATACAAAATGCATTATATCTTTCCCAGATCGTCAATCGTACGATAACATTTAATCAAATTAATGGAAAAGTAACAACCAGGTAACTATTGAATATTAATATATATATATATATATATATATATATTACTTAATTATGTGTTCTTAATATTCACTTTGTTTTTCATGTCCTCTATAGGCTCTACAAATTTGGATAAAAATATATTAGGGAAATTAGAATTTGGATTTGCGAATTTATAATTAAAAGAATTGGGTTAGAGAAGTATAATATTCACATAATATTATGGTTATTGGTTTATGTTTAAATATACCTACCTCTTGTATACAAAAAATATTATTAATATACATCACTAATTTGGTACATAAAAATGATTATTTTTTTTTTTTAAATATTTATCAAATAATGACCATAGATGAATTTAATTAATTAAATTTTAATATTCAATGCAATTTTGAGATACGAATAATAGAAAATAAGTGTTTCTATAAAGTGATTGTAATTGATGGACAAAATAAAATATTATGTTTTACTGTTATCTTTTTTAACAACAACCATATTATTCCTTCGCTCATTAATCTTTTACAATTTTGGTTTTTGTTTATTACTAAACATATAATATTCATAACTATTCTTGCATGATTAATGATAGGACTAAAATTAATTGGTTTATAGAGAAGCACTTATATTTTGTAGAATTTAAAGTTTAAAGCAACAAATATTACAAGTAAAACATATTTTTAACTTATGAAGATATCATATTTACTGCATGTAAATTGCATCTTTTTATGTTAAATATTTTGACAATTATTATAGACTTAACGGTTGATATATAAATCAATTTCTAACACTTTAAACTCATTGACATCAAAAATAACAATACGTTTTTAAGTTTCCTGTTAATATATATATTATATAAATATTATAAATAACATTTATTCTATTTTAATAGCTTTTACGTTCTGGTTATTGGCCCCTTGTACTTTCGTGTAGTTTGATATTATAATACCGTGGTTTCGGAATAAAGTTGCCACGATGTCAAATTCAATTTAATCGAATGTGACAGCTGGTAGACGGTGTCGGTAAATTACTTTGATATAACGACACAGCATTTTATCATTGCGGGGACATCACCCCCATGTGCTGTCAATTGGCCCTTAGGATGAGTGAAATGTTTCCGTTGTTTAATTAAATGGATAAAATAAATTATATATTTTGGTAATTGGAAATATTTCCACCTATTTTCTTTTGACTATAGTTGCGGAGTAGTAATCGTTTCAAGTCTTAACACACGTGTATTTTATATAGCATGATATCAATGAATACATTAATATGCATATAGACTTGCAGTACTTATCGAGGAACTTATGTAAGTAATTTCAAGGCAACAATTAACAAAGTTTTAATATAATAATAATATCTAATTTTACCATGCATGTTCAGTCTTCAGTGGGGCCCATTATCTCTTGAATAGTAAAAATGGTAATTATTTAAAATGTAAATACTTGTATAGCCATATCTATACCATAACAATTGCAGTTATATATTATAATCGGCTTGATTAAGTGTTTCATATAATTAATGTAATTCATTCTGAAATAAATTTATTTTACATTTCAAATAATGAGTTTCTAATTAAAAGCAGCATTATCAAATAAAGAATATTTTATCATAATGTATATGTATGAATAAAATATTGAAGATATACGTTATGGGTCTCATATTATATGTTAGCCTAATAAACTCGTTTGGCATACAACCTACATAATTTTCCTAACAATAGGTTTTTCCAACATTGGAAAAATGTTGGAAAAACACTTATGAAATCACATTTGTGATTTATTGATTTCCTAACAAAATAATTAATTAGTAACTTTTAATTGACCAACGGTATTGTTTTAATTCACATTTTCACTATATTTATTATAATAATACAAGTTGTAAGAAATACGATTTTCAAGTTCAAATTTACCTTTGTTGGTAAATTGTTATGCATTACGTAAATTATATAAAAATAGTATGTAGAAATAATATAAGTACCTACCTATCCAAGTGCCCAACCAACTTATAATAAAAATATTAATATAACTAATATATTAATGTTATAACATTAACATACCATTATTCTTATATAGGATTAGGTATGATAAATACAAATGGATATGTTTTTCTCGACAAAAATCTATCAATTAGAATTTTACAAATAATGTTGTTTACAACTAAGTATAATATTTTACATTTAAAACAAAATAATTATTAGATCATGTAGGGAACCTTCAAAACGCGAATATCCATGATATGATACGCATACAAGTTATTTTTTTCACCTAGAAAAAAGTGTATAAAATAAAATTCAAGCATCTACTCTTAGTAAAATATACTTGGAAATTATGTCATATTATCGAGGTTGCATTTTTAATCTTTCCAAAATACCAGATACATTTTATGAACTGATTCCCAAAAAAATTACAAAAATAATACAATGGTTTGAGTATAATTATTATATCAGCTGTATGGCGTAGAGTTATTAGAATAATGAGATTTGGTTATATAACAGCTCTTTTATGTACAATAAAATTTGTCTGCGCGTGCAATAACCACCCCCAAAGAGCCTCAGTTTGTAACAAACAAACTTCTCCACGACGACCTATAAATCAATACTATCTGAAAAATGGCTAACATAATTTACAAGAGGTTTCCCAACGAACTTCAAACAAACATCAACTGCCTGATCTCGCAGACAGCTTCGAAGACACTCCCGGACAATCCGATAAGACGACTAAAACGCAATAACTGAAGGATTAGAGACCTACTTAGCTTATAAAACAAATTGTATGCTACTTAATAATGTAAAGTTTACACTGTAAACCAATGTAATCAATGTATAGAAGGTGATATCGACGGCAAGTCTTCTTTCAACCCCCTTCACAATCATTTACACTTTGATCAAATTTATTAATTAATACTCATCGTATATAGTTCACAAAAAACACTCAGTAAACAATCTTTTATAAATAAAAAAAATATATATTAAACGTATTAATTTATATTTTTAAATTTTAAATTTGTTTTTTATAATAATAAACAGTCTATCGGTAAAATGTTTAGTTGCCTGGAAAATTCGATTTAAAGCGAATTTATCGTCAAAAATTGTGGTGTCCAGTAAATTATATCGAGGAAGACTACACATATTATAATATGAAACATTAATATTGTGTCTTAAAACGTCTTCTCCGACGACTTATTTGTGAAAAGCCATTTCAAAGACGTGTCAACATGTCTAGTAGTAATCTTTCACTGTTATATAATGCTATTATAATATCGATTACCATAATATACAGCTATTATGATGTAGTCTATGAGAGTTATGATACTCAGTCGGTCGCCGACGAAATCAAACTCGGGAATGCTCTTTTTTCGCAAGACCGACGCCTCTCCCGTCCCAATCGGCATCGCTCGAAACATTATTGTAAATAGCGAGACGGACAAACTGTATATTATAATCGGTTTATAGGCACACGGCCGTGGCGAAACGTCACACGACCTGGTGCAGAGTGTGATCGGACGAGCGTGCCGCGCGGCAGTGATGTGTATTCAGCCGGTCGGATTCCCCGCAGTACACAGCATAGCACTTATCGGGCGAATAGGGATCCGAAAGCTTAACGACGTCGACCATCGTTATAAAGTCGCCGGGAACACCTCTCGCCCGTCGATCGCAACAGCTGCAAAAGCATAGTATATAATATAATATATGAGTAGAATATATTATTATTATACAATTGCGTTACCGTACGAGAAGAAAATTCAATGTTTACCTACTACTGTTAAAGCCATAATGTTTAAATGGAAATATTATTACAACGTCGGTTATTTTATATAATATGATGAAAAATTATAGCGAGTTATCAAAGCCCGTAACCGGACCAAATATTATTTAGCAATGGATTTTTTCACTCAACGCGTCCTGAGTGATATGCTAATTACCTGGTAATTTTATTTTTACACGTTTCATTTTGCGACAATAACGTATCCTTATTATAGTAGTCCGACTGCATCGACCGTCTTCTGGGAACTGGTTTCCATTTTCCCCTCGTAGACTTGAACATTATTCTTAGGCCATAATATCTTTTTGTTATCTAGAAAATGTTATCGACTATATTATTAAAGGTATATAAAGATATATAAATCTAATACATAATAATAACAAAACGTTTTTTATGAAATCACGACATTTGATTACAACTAAAAACAAGTCACTTTAATATTAATACATTAATAATAATTAATGAATTATTACGATCACTTACTTGCATCTCGTTAACCAAGGCGTATGTAGTAGGAATATACTATAGTTAAAAAATGCTTTTAAATGTTTAAGTACCATAGACATTTTTACACACATACTATTGTAAAGCAATTCATTCGTAGGGACATTATTTTAATATAGATGGATATTTTAAATTTAAAAAAGAAAACTGTTCTTGTTCTTATTTTGATAAACATGTTTTACACGTGGAACATATTAATACTGTATATTTTAACGTGTAGCTTAAAACATATGTACCTTTATTGCCTATATATTACTCCAGAATGCAATACTACATAATATAAAATAGCAAACCGATAAGATACCTGGGCATTTTAAATACACATATGAGAGTGATGAATTATTACATATTTGTAACTATTAAAATAAAAACATTAAAAAACAAAAATGGTTTAGAAAATTAAGCAATCTTTACATAATATTAGAGATAAGATAATAAGATTTATTTAGAATTATACATAATACTTATTTAAAGTTAAAATCTAAAATGAAGTGCGGTAGAATGAAAATTGTTACGATAAAATCAGCGGTTCTACAATTAATAAATCATACTCAACAATTATAATATATAATGAATGAAGTTTAACAGTCAACAAATATTAAAGTGATATTATTTCGAACAATATTTTATTTATAAATCTCTCCATTAAGATCAAAAAAAAAAAAAAATGTACTGAAATTAATTTTTTGACACAATTTAAATTATTATTTTCAAACTTTACAATTAACTAAATGGATTTTACGCACAATAATATAATATTATACATTTTTTATTTCTTAATGATAACTTTATACTATAGTATTTTGAACGAACCCATCGACGCTCGTTGTTCAAAATCATGAAATCTGCATAAAATTTCCCGAAAAGAATTTAAATAAAATATCACGAGATTTAATGGTTAGATGATAATTTAAAAACAATTGCAATCCTTTAAATTGAAAAGTTACTTACTATTGTCATTTTAATATTCAAGTGTATATAATATTTGGTTGAATTTTTTGTATCGTATCAAATTAAAAATACTAACACTATTAAGAGACTATTTTTAATTCCAATTTTTATTTAATAATCGCAAGAAAAACATTTAAAATAAACGCAAGATAATTTTTACAAATAATATAAAAAGTTTTGGTATTTTTAATTTTAAAAGAACAAAAAAATACATCATCGTTTAATAATATAAATATCTTCTTTCTTATTTCTCTTTATTCTATTTCATTTTTGCAATTTTAAATATTTGTCACTCAATCGTTGTATGTCTATTTTCTTTTTACTTTAAACAGCGTATAAAATGATTACTCAAGTGTAATCATCAAGTATATTTTTGTATTATAAAGTTTCATTTAAATTTTACAAGGAAAAACAAAAATGAGCCTACATCATATTTTTATTAAAAAAGGACATTTTTATTGACAACTTATGATTGCTTAATGCTTAATATATATATTTTTTGTTATTTTGTATATTTAGTTTATGGTTCGATAAAAAATAATATATTTATTCGTATACATATAAGTACCAAGTAAGTACCTATATATTATAATATATATATATATATATATTTTTTCAAACTATAGTTATTATTTTTTTTTTTTTATTGAACTTAAGCCCGGCGACTAAGGCCATTAGCTGTTGTAGGGGTTATGAACTGTGATAGGGGTAAGGGTTGGTTGGATAGGTTGTGTTTTTACGGTTGGTACGGTCGGTTTAGGAACACGTGTATGTGTGGCAAAGTTTTTGCGCACTACGTACCCAGGTGGTCACCCATCCGAGTACTAGTGGCAGCGGCCGTTGCTTACTCTTAACCACATAAATGATTAATTTCAGCCACTGCACAGCGCCGAGCCACTATAGTTATTATTTTAGTAATATTTTATATTGTATCAAACATACAAAGGACATTTGATAAATATAATTATAGCCAATGACAAATTCTCTTTTATTAAAACTATTGCAAATTGCAAGCTAATTTACTAATAAGGAAGATTGAACTAACTTTTTTTCTATTAAAAATCGCATATTATATTACTTAAGTACCTACTTAATAATAATAAAAATTATACTAAAACATGTTATTAGTCAATACCAATGTAATATAATATAACAACGATTATCACTTAAGTTGGTACAAATAGTATGAACATAAATATTTTTAATAATATCTAATCGTGTATGGTAAATAATAATAATATATAATAAATGATGAAATGTTTTCTGAAAAGTCTCTGCAAATCACGAGCAATCTCTATAGCATGTGAATTATTAACAATTATTATTATTTTATCTATACATCATGGTGCATTAATATACCATAATCTACATAATCTACCAGAAACGGCAGAAACAACCTTCAAATTTTGAAGTTCGAAGTATTAATTGTACTGCTCGATTAAATTATGACTGACACAAACAACCCTACACACCTCGTTGTAAAACCAACCAATCATCGTTCAGCACTGAATTCAAAAGACAATGATTATTTATATTTATGTATTAAAATCGTAATATACACCGATATGGGCCAGTGGGTTTATTGTTCACATTGTCAAACGCTTTATGAATAGACGTTTGAAGTGTTTAATCAAATGTTCGACCTTTTTTGTTTTGTTTATATTTTTGTTTATTTTGTTGTTTATATTAATGTTGCAACATAGCTACTTGACTAATTAGTCAAAAACAATATGCAAGTACGCAGATTTATTGAAAATTGACTTTACTATATTTTGCACCGCGACTGTTGTATATCCATTTACATCATATTATGTATTGTTTTAAATGTCATTTATTCCGATAAATTATATACAGTCCATCCTCTACCACTGATGTAATTCCAGTGGATAACTCCAGGACAGTCGAGTCGTGGTTATTGACGCGATAATATCACAAAATAAATAAATAATACACAACTACGTATGCGAATTATCATCATTCGTTTCACGTTTGTACACGAAGGATATATATATATATATAGTTACTATTGATACCTACGCTTATTTATCAATAGTAGTGCGTCACAATCACGTCATATATCGAAGTAATAGAGGTAGGTACATGTATAAATATTGTTCGATTTTTTTTTTTTTTTGAAACTTGTGCACACTAAACACGTTAGTTTACTTATGGTATTAGTATTAACATCGTAGTATCTTATGACGTAAAAATATTAAAGTGTACTAGGTAATGTACTAATGTTATTTGCTTAAAATATTGATAAAAACTGTATTGGTTTTTATCCGATGTGTTCTATACGTTTAACACCGTATTGTTTATCTTATACCCTACCTACTCAATGTGTTGTGTTGTCACACTTATATAAAACATTGCTATAATACTTCTGTGTATTTATTACATGAAATATTGTAACTTGTAGTATGTAATTGTTATGCGAGATCTGGCTTATCAAAAAATAATAAATTATATTAATAGAAATTACGTATTTAATATCGTAATAATATTATAGAGTAGTAGATACGTCGGTTTATGTCAATGATTGCCCGTTGACAATGAAAAACCTTATTGAAAGTTCCAAGTTAAAGGTATGTCGCACCTTAAAAATTAAAATATTGTAGAAACCCAACGAGAGAACTCAGATAATGTTTTTACCTAAACGTTTGATGATTAAGTCAATTCACTCTAATATAAAAACTTAAAATACACTATTGAAACCGTTCAACTAAAATTCACTATATCGTTTATTGGGGAGGATGCTGAGGATCGTAGTAAATAGAAATTGAGGATCAGGGTGGTCGACCCCAAATAGTTGGGAAAGAAGGCGAAAAAAAAGAAGAAGAAGAAAACATATTATGAGTGTACTCTTAAGGTTAAATATTTCATGTAAGTATATATGTATATAACCTGGTAAACGGAAACGAGATTATCGAATTAAAAGAATTGGTACGTAGTAGTTTTAAACTTATACGTACGAAGTAGCAACTCGTATGTAAGCCCGAGTCGTATATCGGTCAATACACTTCAATTTATTTGTTGCAAATCTGAAGACTAAACTACAGCTATAAAGACAAGGGAGACTTTGAAACGAATTAACTAAACTGATAATAGCGCGACCTAGTGCAGAATATACGTATCCGTGATGTAATAGCATTGAAATAGAATATGAAAACAAACGCGTTTGAACGAAAAACTATGTAATACCTATTTATAATAATAAAAAAAAAAAAAAATATTGAAACTTTGACTAAGCATACCATACTGTGTTTGTGACGAGAAATATATACAACGTGGACTTTATTTATTTATTTAATAAAAAAAGGAAATTTCACTTTCCGCTATGCTGATTCCGGTGTATTATTATCATAAGATTTTGGCCACGATGCAAAAAAGACGTCTCTAATTATTATTATTATTATTATCTTTTTTTTTTTTTTACTCGAGAAATCTGAATTCAGTGCGAAATCGTATAATGTTATACGATAATATTGTCTACCTAAAATAATGTGATTCGAGTTACTCGACTTACCCTTGTCGATCAATTGTCATTTCTAGGTGACAAAGTTATCCTCGGTGAATAAGCAGACGGTTTGTTTCTAAGACTAAAGTGGTTTTCTGACACGAAAATGTTCTGATGTTGTTTTAGCTGGGCAGAAAAAAAATGATTTTTACAAAGGAGCTCCCTCCATACGTACAGTTAAAATTTGTCATCAATTCACTCCACTGTCCTGTTCACCGCATACGTTTAACGAAAATTTTGCACAGAAGACTATCGATGGCGCTGTTGTTGTGCAGTGAACGTTATGTAGATACTATGTTCAATGTAGGTATTCAAACCGCATAATCTTCTAAAATCCAAAAATCACATATTCATATAACATGTTATCATTTAATAATGCAATCAATTAAAACGTAGTACTACGTTTGAATAGTCGTATTGATAATAATAAAAGAGTTAAATGGTTGGGTTAAGTTCTTAATCATTCATTAGTCATTATCATTTTGTCAGGTATAAATGTATAATTCTTGTCTAACACACATTCGTAATAATTAAAAATCACAAAGATTGCAGTGCCAAATTTGTATGTTTAAAATTGTAATATATTAGCTTAACTTTTACCGTAATGTAATGGCCAGTGACTGTGTTGAAAATCGACGGTATAATTAAATTTCCGACGACACCGAATAATGTTCTACACTGAATAGACGTCCCATTTTCGTTGTGGTCGGCTGTAATAATTCTATTTCCTACTGTATTGCAAACAATATTGAATCTTAATATTAGTATGCAAGTGAATTATATATCTCATTGTTTATTTGAAAATTATTGTTTATACTTCGTCTTCATTGGCGTAGTGGAAGGATTACGATGAATATATTCCAAGAAATAAGAATATATACCTAACTACTTACTATAGCATTGTTATTTAAAATGTTACTGCATATAAAGTATAATAATCAGAAAATATTTGAATTAGAATCTTTTGAATATTATCAAACGCATTACATAGTTTCATTTCTTGTGTACGTTTTTTTTTTTATTATTATAGTTCGATTGCATTAATATAGTTACTTATATTTAAAATACAGTAAACACTTGTCAGCCTCATTATGTACAATAAAATATTTTTTTTTTAAATACCGAGATAATATGAGTTGTGGTAAAATTTCTGTAATCCAAACTATTTTAGTATTTAATTTTATTTACCTTGCTATTAATATATTATAATGTTTAACTAATTTATACGTCTTGTCATACTTTATTTTTTTCACTATTGTATGTTTATTACTATAATAGGTACATAATAAAAATGTTGTAAATAATCAGTGAAAATTGTTTGTTTGCTTTTATTAATATATCTAAGAACCATTTATATGCTTGACCGAGAGCTTACATTATGGTTTTCAACAAAATAATATTATTTTGTTATTATATTATCCCTATATAAGCTATTAGAAAACATTTAAATCTCCGCTAAATTAATAAATTATAACTTATTATTTTGTTACAAATTGATTGTACCTACTATCTGTTAAAAAAAAAATAACTGTACGCGAGCAGAGATGAATTATTAAATTTAATTAATTATTTTTATTCAATAATGTCTATGGCTTCTAACTAAAAACAGTTTTAATTTGATTAGTGAACACAGACATTTTTATTTATATTTACATACTAATAACAATTACTTTATACTAATGTACATACATTAAAAGTTCTGTGGAAATTAATCTAATATAATAATATGTTTGTATATAAATTTACGAAATCAAACGTAATTGTTTACTACGTAAAATATAGTATTATAGTGTACACTACAACAATACAACCAATAGTATATTAATGATTTTACGTAATAATCACAATACAACGATTAGAATATAAATATTACGTTCTCAATTTATAAGGATAATTTCCCACTAAATGATTATATTAACGTTATCTATACACGGTTAAATTTTCAAAATATTCTGGCATTTTTGAGATATTTTTAGATAACTGACATTTTTGATTCTTTTAAGTATTTTTTTTGTTGAAAAACTGTTAATCACAATATTTTTTATAAGCGTTTAAAGTTCAAATTTTGTACGAAATATGTCGAAACCGTGAAAATTTGCAATTACAATTTTGTAGTTGAAAATTCATACAATTTTTGTATTTATATCTAAGGTTAAAAAATTCAACACAAAATTGTCCATAAGTATTCCATCAAATAACTATAGAAAAAATTCAAGTGTCATTTTAGGAAAAAATGTTAATTTTTACGAAATTGTGTAACGTTAACTAACTTTTTATTCTCCAAAGATTCTAAGTATTTGTTATTAGTCAAAGATACTTGAAATTGTCATCAGTTATTTAGATTGGCATTTTCTTTACATCATTTAATTTTCAAAATATTCGTCTTTGTTTAGTTTTTTTTTTTTATAAATATCGACAAGATATTTTTCGGCTAAATCAGAATACTTGAAAATTTGATATAAAGTTCATAAATTAATCTTATACTGATTTAAATATTATAACAATACTCATTCATAATATTTTTTTTATTAGCTTTTGAAGTTCAAATATCTACAAAATCATGAATAGGTATTTGCAAATTATTTTGTTGTTAAAAATGTATAAACAATTTTGTATTAGTAGCTGAGAGTTAAAAATTTAATACAAAATTTTCCAATTTGTTTGGCATATAATAAAATTATAAAAATGATGAACGTGCTAATTAAAAAAATGATATCTCAAGTTTAAATTATTATGAAATCAAATCAAATAACGATTATTTACAATCAAATAATTTTACATTCACCTGTTGTTTAAATTGCCATTTTCTGTAGGTACCTGATTTAATTTTGAGGTATTCAGATCATTAAAACATAAACCACCTTTTTACATAAAAAATATATACATGAATAGGACATACCGTGTGTTCAACTGTGATCTAAGAACATTCTAGAAACCAAAGTGGAAATAGATAATTTAGGTGTGGTATCAACCACAAATTATAACGATAATAATAGTACAATGTTAATTTGGTTATTGATGACGATAACAATTTTGTTTATCATAAACCAGTATCTGTAACCAAATTCAAATTTAACACATCCCATTAAAGTGACTTAATCTATGTCCGGGATCCATTCGATACCTACCTACTATACAACGGGGCGTAACGCAGTTGACCACCATTTTTTTATTTTTATTTTGTAATAATTACATTTTTTTTTTTTTTTTTTGAGGCAGATTAAAATGTCCAACCATTTTGACTTAGTTCTGAAAAAAGTACATTTAAATTTAAATTATATTATATAATTAATAACTGGTAGATATCTAATTATTTGTATGATTAATGTAAAAAACAACATTAATTATTTATATAAACAACATTTTATTTAATTTATAAACAACAACAAAACAACAATAATCGATATTAATACCTAAATACGCGATACACATAATTTAATATTATTAAAGGTTAAACTATCAAATGATCACATCAATAAATCTATATTTTATATATTTATATATAAATATATATAAATATTGTCACTGTTTTCGCACATTCAAAAATTGGTAAATGTATTAAAACTTTTAAGTTAAGCAAATAAGAATATTATTATAATATGCAAAAACTGCAATGACTATTTTTTACTTATTAGACAATATGGAAAAAAAGTCCCGGCGGCGGCTCGAAAGAAACTCCTCATCGTTTGAACAGCCACAACAACAAATCGCTCGGATAATATCTGACAATCGTTTTTTCGAATTACGAGTTTTTTCGTTCTTCTCCAGAACCCGCGTGGTTTTTTCAAACCGTCTTTTTCATACGTTTCGTGTATATTTCTGGACATTTTTGCTGTATCGACAGCGTCTTCGACGATAAGTGTAGCTTACGGTTTTTACACATCCAAAAAACGTCGGCCGTTTGTGGTCATTCGATGGTTGTATAATAAAAGCGGCGCCGCAAAAGAAACTCCTCATTTTTTGCGGAGCGTAGAGCAGTCGCAACGACAAATCGCTCGGAAAATATCTGACAAGCGTTTTTTCGTTCTTCGCCAGAACCCGCGTGGTTTTTCCAAACCGTCTTCTACGTCTTCATACGTTTCGTGTGTTTCTGGACATTCCTGCTGTATCGACAGCATCTCCGACGATAAGTGTAGCTTACGCGAATTATTGCGATAGATCCAAAAAACGTCGGTCGGTTGCGGTAGTCCGAATACGCGTATAATGTGGTCGACTTCCAAATCGAGGTTGTCGATTACCGATCGACACCATTTGTTGTGAGTGTACATTACTGTTCCAGACATTGTAGAATATATCAGTTATAAAGACACTATATAAGAATATATACGAACTGTTCGTATTGTAAAACATAAGTGAAGCGTTAATGATTTGAGACGAATAGTAAGCTCTAAAACTGTTGTTTATTTATTTTGTTTATTTTCTAAATTATATTGGCCAGCATAGTTAAAATTAAATAATAACATATGTAATATAATAAAAAACGTTTTTGTTATTAAAAACCTACGAATGTTTTTATTGTTTTTCAAATCATTATACCTACAATAAATTCTCGATATACCCCGGTCCTTAAGAATGTATTCAGGGTTACCAACTTGACCACTTTTTTTTGTGTTTTATAGAGATCGCGGTCGGGGTTTTAATTTTTTCTTATAAATGTTTGTTATTTAAAACATGAAGAGTATAAAATATAAAAAGACCACTTCATAATTTCAGGATTTTATATATTATATATAGCGTCGCAGTGTGTTTGTATTATTATACTATACTCTTCGGGATAAATAATAGACGGAATGTAAAGAATAACCTATAAACTCTAAAGAAGGCGTAGGGTTGTGTAATATTTTGACAAACTTTTTGGTAATGCAAAATCAACCATTGGATAACGGACGAGGGTATGTGATTGCTTGATTGCTTTAGCTGTAGCCCGTTATTGCAAAAAGTTTTTTGTTTTCCCTTATTTTTGTTCTTCCATCAAGTGCCCACCATAGCCGCCGGCCGGTCATGCTGAGTATTGTTTTTTATTTGCATTTTGGCTAGCTCTTTCTCTTCCCCGGAAACTTTTGCCCGCTCGCTTCGGGGTTTAGTTTTTTTTTATTTTAGGTTAAGAGACAAGGATACTTTATGCCATCCAGTGAACAACAGTCAAATAGTTGTTTCTTTTTTTATTTACTACATTTCATCATAACAAAAAAAAAAAAATTAAGTCTTTTTAAAAGCTAAATGTCTCCCTAACTCCTTCCTCTCACACAAAAAAAAATAACAACGATAATTATATAAAAAGCTATGTATAGTAAGTTACAAATAAAATTTTGTTTATGCATTATTTTTAAGATCAGTGTCACCAATCAAGTGTTATATTTTAGTAGCAGCTGCTGGAATATATGGGTAGGTACCTAAGTGCTATATCACCCGGTGCTTGGTAGTAAAATATTTATACTAGCCAGCTAAATAAAACTTTTGAAGATTTTACTTACGTCGTTTTAATTTTCTTAGCAGAATGATTAATGTATTTAATTGATTTGTTCCTAATTGTTATTTACGTTAGGTATAGTATAATAATAATATAGTAAGTACTTATACTATTGTATTGAGTAATGTTCTAAACTATTATTCAAAAAGTTATAAAAATGTACATACATAGATATACACTATATTATATACTTACATTATTTACAAATTGTGATTTTATAGTATAATATAATATAATCAAATAATGATAAGTTCATATACAAATTATAAGAGTAGGGCACTGCAGGTTTAGTATTTGTATCATGTTAACTGTCCAGCTTCTTTAGTTTGTAATTTAACATTTCTGTAAACGACTAATATTGATTATTGATTTCATTTATCAACAATTAATAAATATTAGTTTTTTTTTAATAAAATTGATTTATGATTTTTCCCTTATAATAACATTAAGTTAAAATAACTTAATTAATACCTACACTCGAAAATGAGTATAATTTGCCAGGTAGATACCTAAATGAATAGTTTAACCTTTAAAGTAGATTATCCAATTATTTATCATAAAATGTATATTATGTATCAATATTATGTTATTTTAAGTAATAGAAATTAAATATTAAAAATAATTTCAGATGATATTATAAAACATAATGTATTAAATACATTTTCACAGTATATACTTTATTTTATCTTATATATTATCAACGTTTTGTATATCTACTTCAAACTTTCTTACATTTGACTGATTATTATATCTTAATATTTTATCAATATTTTATCAACATTTTGTTTACGTTTCGAATTCCTCTCTCTCATCATTTCCACATTTTACCCTCGTACAATTATTTATACATATTCAATTGTTATATTGAAACTGATGCCGATACATAACTTTAATAATATAGTGAAAAATCTTATATTTTTGAGCTTTTTCTAAAAAAACAGTATTTGAAAAAATATCGTTGAAAAAAAATAAAGACATTCCCTCAATGAAGAATCTAACCCAATATCCCCCTTGTATACGTTTCTGGTTAAAACATAATATTGAATATTAAATGGGAGTATTTCATCTACTTGATTTAGAATCCGCAGCTAGTTTTTCAAGTTTTAATATGACTTTGAGGTCTTTTAGAATAAAATAAATTTTTATTAACAATATTAAATACGAATAATGTTTAGTTTTAGTTTTACAATAAACATTTATTTACTATCTAAAATATTTTAGAACGTTTAACTAAGTTGAAATTATAAAACAATGAAATAATTGTACTTATGCTTAAGGGTTATTAGGATAGCCTAAGGATAACCTAAGGATTATCAGGATTATTATAGTATAGGTATGGTTTATATTTTTAATTTTTAATTACTAATCAGAAAAACGTATAATTTAGTACAAGTTTTAAATCTTATTTTTACTTAAAAACTAAAATATTAAAATTTCCCACAAGATGTTGATATCGTGATAAAACGGGTAATTAAAAAAAACTCATATTATACAAAAGAAGTGTACAAATTACTACGAGTTTAATTATTATTATTATAAAGTTTGTCAGTCAATCAAATCATCAACATAATGTCATGGTGATTGGTAACGAGTATAAACAAATAAAAAAAACTCACATTATTGATCAACGGTTGTTAATGCGTCAACGTGATTTTTCACAACCATTTGTTGTACTCTTAAATATATATTATAATGCGTACAAGCTATGGATAAGTCAAACTGTCACTAACAAAATAATAAGTAAATAATTGAATGTGTGTCAACATTGTTTACGCGTATTCGTACGTTTGATTAAAAAAAAAAAAAAAAATGTTTTAAAAAATAGGGTAATAATAGTATGTGGCATGGTAAAATAATATTGTTACACCATCATAAAATTAAATTTATATTTTCCGATATAATTTGAAAAGCTCTCATGCCTATATTAATTGTCAATTTATCATGCGGTTGTGTTTATAATAATATGATGATTTATATAATTTTTCATCGGATTATGTTTTATATTTTATTTACGGGGTTGTGGCATAATGTTGTATACAACTCTATACGCTGTTCCCAAAAAAGGAGATGGTTTCGATTTTTTTTTTTCAGTTTTTGTTACTTTTTTCCACGGGTCACAAAATCACAAATCACAGTAGCAATCAATTTAAAAAAATACATGTAAACGAGTCTGAGAAACATTTCCGACCTCGTATTTTTTATCTGACCGTGTTTTAAACACTGTCAATAATCATATAATGTACATATCATGTACTGACTGTCCCAGGGATTTACCGATTTCAAATGTCACCGGGTTTTTGTTTAAAATTGTGAAATTTCGTCGGTCACATCCCGTGTACATTAATGGTCTCGATAAATAAAGTTTAATTCTTTTAATTCATTTTCAACTTGATTTATGCTCACATAAATTGTGAGTTGGTGTTTCACGCGTTGGTAAATGCATTTTTTTATAACATGAAAGCATATACACCGTTTTAACTTTTAATATAATATTTTTACGGTCTCTTTAGAATAGTTTAAATATAAGCATTATGTATACACTATGATACTATAAAAAAATCTTAAAAACAATAAACCATAATAGTTATAATAAAGTTTACATTAAAAAATCTTAACTGATTTTAATTTTTAACTACACTTTATGACTAAAAAAAAAGTACTTATACCGCCTTTCTACAGTTTAAATATTGTATTTATACAAGTTCTAAATTCAGTACAATATTATTCTTACAATTATTTTTATATGTCTTTTATAAATCAAAATTATTAAATTAAGCTTGTGTTTTAACCACACTAGAATATACAATTTAATTTAATTTTTTTTTATACATCATAATATTATATGTATTTTTTGTTTCAATCTATTTAACTTTTTTTTTTCATTATAAAAGTATAAACTATAGTACTCAACTAGCTATAAATGCTGCCATTTGCGTGATTTAAACATGATAAATAATGAGTATACAATTGTTGTAGGTACAACTTTTATGAAAATAATAAAAATAAAAATATTATTATCGTACCAAGAAATATGTATATAATATCAATATGATAATATTAATAAATAAATATTCTATAATAAATTACCATATTTTGTTATCAATATTGGATTATAATATATCTTTTAATGGTACATCATAATAATTCCTAATACGTGTTTATAAGTTTAACTATACCGATTACACGACATAGTCGATGTAGATATCAGTATTTAACATTATCTTAATATTGGTAACAGTTGTATACACAATATTATGCATATTATACGCTAAGTACCCACATAATAAATGCATTAAATAATGAATGCCGAACATACATATTTCAACTTGAAGCATTGAAATATAGTTCTCACGGGTACGTTTATAGTTAAATATATATTTGGTTAGTTCGCGTGTAATGAACTAGCTAAATTTACCACGATAGATTTGTAGTAAAATAATAATACAAATAGTAAACACGACGATCTAAAATGTAAACATCTGCAAGTATCAAGGCTAATATCTCTTTTACAGTATCGTGTTTTTGAAGTGTAGTGAATTCGTAATGAGTATAATATATTAAACTAGTGTCACTAAACTATTATAATTTCCTGTATAGATAATTCATAAATTTAGATTTAAAAACATTTGAAAACATCAACTGTGTGACAGTAATACTTGTTTGAATGGTCTTACACATGTATTTATACATTACCACTCTAACCCAGTAACACAACTCGTTTAATATAATATTTGAGAACTCACGACGCACGCGAAGATTACCTACACACTGCGGTATCGCCATTACTTCTGTTACAAAATAGAAATAAAAGTAATTAAAGTGCCCAAAACTTTAAACAAACAAAACTATAATTCATGGGTAGACATTCTATCTCTTGTTTGTTAACTCTAGTTATTTCCATATAGCAGTAAACCACATTATATATATTTTATACTACATAAACTAGAAAGGCTTAATATAAGATGCGTTGTGGTTAATAATATAATGTTATAACACTGACATAGAATATTTTGCTATACTAAAGTTCTTAGCACTCGTGTAAATCTGTGTTCAATATCGAATTTGCATATTTACTTTACTATTGGTCGAATTAAAAATAAAAATGAACGAAAATTTAAGTATTTATTATGTGTAACGTAAAATTGCCTAAGACATATTAACAATTAATATGTTTTAATTTACTTTTACTTATTACGTGTCTATAATCCTATCGTTTTATCACATTAGTGATTAAAAAATAGTAAATATTATTAACAAATATGTAAAATATAATATAATTATATATTATTATAATGTTCTTTTTGTTTATTTGTTGCAGGTAATATTAAAGCGAATAAAGAGTAATGGATATTAGAAAAATACATTTTATCATCATGGACACGTTATACATCAGCGTAATTATAATAATATGATAATAGTTTGAAAATATTAAAATATTTTGTTTATCTCGTGAATTATAACAATTTTAACATAATGTCCTAAAAGATGTTTTCAATTTTTTAATTAAAACGTTAAGTATTTAATCAAAGTGATACGCCTTAAAACAAATCTTGACCCTGATTAAAACTGTTACAATCATTAATTTTCAATTTTGAAAATCATTTTAATGACACGCGATCAACAATATTATAAAACATTAATTAAAGTTATAAATTTAGCAAATAGTTTACTTATATTATAACCACAACATTAAAATGATGTATCGCATATTTACAGTGACATTTATTAATGTTAATTATTAGGTAGGTATCTATTGTTATAAATTCAATTTTTTTTTAACTAGGTATACATAAATAGATTAAATTCGTCATCATGAGTAGTATTTTTAAAATTATTTTTAGTACATTTCTTATCATTTTCTCAGATTTCCATGTAATAGCATTCTCAAAATACCTATATGACATATGCATAATACCTATATTATACACACAGCGTTATCATTTAAGCTTAAGACACTTACAATTTCAAAAATTTATAACACTTTTAAAAATATATTCTACTTTTTTTATTGTTATAATTTTTTTAATGGATTTTTTCGGGCTAAGTATCACAAATCTAATTTCTAATTAGTTAATTAGTTATAAGTATGTAAATTTTGATGAGCTGAGTATATAGTGGAAAAATAATACTAGTATTTAACTGGTTATCCGTGTGTATTTAACACAATATACACTCATCTAAATATTAAACACTCGTAATCGATTAACCTTTTTTAAATTCTATTTTAAGTTTATAATTTGATACATGGTAATTATTCAATATAATAAATATAAAAATATATGTTGTCGTTTTAAAGCGCAAGAATCGTAAATAATAATAACAATACAAATTAAAAATCGACAGTCTTCTAAATAATTATTATCTTAAGTTAAATTATCACCTTATATATTATTTTATTAAATATTGCATGTTTAATAATCGTACGCTTAATGATATTAACGCTTGTACAAATTAAAATTTAGTGCTCTTTATGGTTTTCTAACGAAAATAACATTAGGCATAATTATTATCTATTATGAAAACTCCCCGGTGAATTATCGTGATTTAATTAAGTGCTGAATACGCCATACGTATTCATCACATCACTATAATAATATCCATAATCATATTATATTAAGCCTAACGCATTTATTATTTATTAATTCCGTACCTAATATAGTACCTAGCTAAAATTATGTTGCTGGCAACGGAATAATATTCTTTCGAAAAACGATTGTAAATATAGTTGTACCTATTCTATAAAATACTTTTACAGTTATACTATATTATAATAAAATACCAACTTGAGTTAGGAAAGTTAAGTCCACATTAAGAGTGTTTTTTTCCTGTTTGAATCGCGAAACAGCGAGATAAATATATGGTATCCCATTGCTCCCTCCTGTTAAATTACTGCACGTTAACTATAAATATTTAAGAAAATAAATATATATAGTTAACTTTTAATGTTAACACTCAAAAAACTTAACTGGGTTAGTTAAAAAGTAGTTAATACATTTTTTTAACTTTCATTAAAAATTATAATTCTACACACTATTGTCTTCTTTGTATTCACCGGCTATAGTGACAATTAGACAATTACATGTTTGTATATCATCTGAACTATTAAACATAGAAATATTACGTATTAGTTTATAATTATTCAATGTCATTGAATAAAGAGTGATTAAAAAAATAATAACAAATAATTAGCTTTAACTAATATAAATAAGTAATATAAACATGATTTGAAATAAGAAAGTACTAAACATTAAGTGTTGACGATCTGGAAAAACACTCTGGAAACGATTTACGTATCGTCAAGTTTATGGTGTAATTAATAATGTCGATTGTTTCTAATAGAGTATATTATATAGCTTACATATAGTCATATAGCCTATATTATGTATAAATAGTCTCTATAGTTATTATTATTTATGTACATATATTTATCAATTTTGATTTTTTTAATTTCTAAATACAAATTGTTGTATTGTATTAATATTAGAATGACTCTATAAGAGAATTACTATTATCAGCATATTCCGTAAAACCGAATTTAAATAAATACAAAATATTTACTAGGAAATGAGGTATTTGGATGAACTCCGAAGTCTCAACATGTGCAAAACCTCCTTAACATTCTACAAGTTCAAAATTTCATAGAACTCGATTAGTCTTGGATAACTTGGCACGCCAACATCATAATGCAACATAACCAGAACAAAATATTAGTTAAAATTTAATTAATCAAACTGGAATAAAATATTACATTACACTATACGTTATTGCTTTGAATGTATGTTATGTTTCGCTACGGTGGAAGATATTTCATTCTCGGTTTAAATTAAACGCACATTGTAGACTGATGGGAGGACTCATTGGTTATAATTTTAATATTCTAAATATAGGTTCAGTAAACTGGATTTATTATAGTACCGTCCCTTTTATACATTAAGAGAAATGAAAAATCGGATTTTGTAGTGAATGTAGATACTGGTATAATAAGTACAACTCGTCTCGCTTCGGCACTCTGGTCATTTCAGAGCTAGCTAGGTGGTGTAGTGGTTACGCTCGAAAAACCATTCTGTGTAGAGCTCAATTTAGTTCAATTTAAGTTATCTACTCTCTATCCTTACACTAAAGGAAACTACCGAGAATAAGGAAAAATACCTCTTCAAAGTACTACCTACTACCTAGACATATTTTCTGTCTATAAAGATGCCACATGAAATATTTAGAAATTGACTATGGTTACCAAACAAGAAAGTGCCGTCAGAAATAATGTATCATAGTAGAGACTACAAATGTAATCGTTTGATTATTTTGAATTTGAATTTTAAAAATATAAACGATTCTATTCATAAATACTAAATTAATGTACTGTATTATGTAGTTGTGTTATAGTTCGTAAATAAGGTTTTGATTTCACCACCCAGTGGAAAATATATTCTCGGCTGACAAATCATTTCTGTTCAGAATCGTTTTTTTGTATATTATGTTAAGGTGAATGACGACAATTGGTAAATGTTGACATAATAACTGCTGTTTTTAGTGAATGTCAACATATTAAATGAATATTAAAAATTTATATTCATCCGTGAAATAATCACCGGTGAATATTAACGTTCCCAACGATTATTAGTCCCATCTATGTATATAATAATATTATCTATGCCTTTTCACCACCCAGTGGAAAATAAATTCTCCGTTCAGAATCGTTTTTTTGTATACAATAATACTTATCATATTGTATTAAAATTTAACACACCCAATTAAAGTGACTTAATCTATGTCCGGGATCCATTCGATACCTACCTACTATACAACGGGGCGTAACGCAGTTGACCACCATTTTTTTATTTTTATTTTGTAATAATTACATTTTTTTTTTTTTTTTTGAGGCAGATTAAAATATCCAACCATTTTGACTTAGTTCTGAAAAAAGTACATTTAAATTTAAATTATATTATATAATTAATAACTGGTAGATATCTAATTATTTGTATGATTAATGTAAAAAACAACATTAATTATTTATATAAACAACATTTTATTTAATTTATAAACAACAACAAAACAACAATAATCGATATTAATACCTAAATACGCGATACACATAATTTAATATTATTAAAGGTTAAACTATCAAATGATCACATCAATAAATCTATATTTTATATATTTATATATAAATATATATAAATATTGTCACTGTTTTCGCACATTCAAAAATTGGTAAATGTATTAACACTTTTAAGTTAAGCAAATAAGAATATTATTATAATATGCAAAAACTGCAATGACTATTTTTTACTTATTAGACAATATGGAAAGAAAGTCCCGGCGGCGGCTCGAAAGAAACTCCTCATCGTTTGAACAGCCGCAACAACAAATCGCTCGGAAAATATCTGACAATCGTTTTTTCGAATTACGAGTTTTTTCGTTCTTCTCCAGAACCCGCGTGGTTTTTTCAAACCGTCTTTTTCATACGTTTCGTGTATATTTCTGGACATTTTTGCTGTATCGACAGCGTCTTCGACGATAAGCGTAGCTTACGGTTTTTACACATCCAAAAAACGTCGGCCGTTTGTGGTCATTCGATGGTTGTATAATAAAAGCGGCGCCGCAAAAGAAACTCCTCATTTTTTGCGGAGCGTAGAGCATTCGCAACGACAAATCGCTCGGAAAATATCTGACAAGCGTTTTTTCGTTCTTCGCCAGAACCCGCGTGGTTTTTCCAAACCGTCTTCTACGTCTTCATACGTTTCGTGTGTTTCTGGACATTCCTGCTGTATCGACAGCATCTCCGACGATAAGTGTAGCTTACGCGAATTATTGCGATAGATCCAAAAAACGTCGGTCGGTTGCGGTAGTCCGAATACGCGTATAATGCGGTCGACTTCCAAATCGAGGTTGTCGATTACCGATCGACACCATTTGTTGTGAGTGTACATTACTGTTCCAGACATTGTAGAATATATCAGTTATAAAGACACTATATAAGAATATATACGAACTGTTCGTATTGTAAAACATAAGTGAAGCGTTAATGATTTGAGACGAATAGTAAGCTCTAAAACTGTTGTTTATTTATTTTGTTTATTTTCTAAATTATATTGGCCAGCATAGTTAAAATTAAATAATAACATATGTAATATAATAAAAAACGTTTTTGTTATTAAAAACCTACGAATGTTTTTATTGTTTTTCAAATCATTATACCTACAATAAATTCTCGATATACCCCGGTCCTTAAGAATGTATTCAGGGTTACCAACTTGACCGCCTTATTATTTTTTTTTTTGCAATGTATAGAAATTGTCGTGGTTTTAATAAATATTTATGTGTATGCACTTAATTTAAAAATAATAAATTAATAATGACTACCTAGTTATTTATTTAGGATTTTAATATTAATATATATATTATAATATAACGTCATATTAATGAATAACGTAATTTGGATAATCTTAGTATTTTGGTAAATATGTTGTAACTATATACGTCTGTAAGTATTTGTCAGCTAGTACACACATAAATCTACTGGTTACGTCCTTCATTGATATTGTAAATACTAAATTCTAATCAATATAATAATATAGTTATCCAGTAAATCATTATCTCATCAAGTAAATTAAATGAATATCAAGTCTTTACTTTTAATACCAAAAATAAATTATTTTACTTCATAATCATCAATATTAATATACCATACTATGCGAAATCACTTATCTCCAAAACTTGATTTACTCTTAAAAAGTTCAATGTTTCATCCTGAAATAAAATGAACGAGGTGTATCACATATAAGTGTAATATAATTTTCTTTAACTTTAGATATATTATTATATACGTATATGATTCAATAGCAGTTATGAGTTTTTTAAACTATAAATGGTGTGCGAAGAGTAGTCTATAGCCAACAAATACCGGAGTTAGATTAACACCTTTCATCCTTTATTATACAATTTCGCTATTATCCATTAGGTGTAGCTATAACTTACTATAAGTCTATAATACCTCCTTGCGATGTAAGTAAATTAGTACAAGTTTCTCCTGCGTAGAAATAGTATTATTATGAACTTTTAAACAATAATTATACGTTACTCTAAGTGTTATTTGATTATATGACTATTACTATTTATTATCGTCCAAAAATTGTCTTTAATATTATTTATGATATATTATGATATTATGATTTATATTATATAAATTTATTTCTAAACAATACAATTAAACACATTATAGTAAATTATATCCTCAATCTTTACCCAATTTTTTTCTTTATAGCTTCATTTCAAAAAGAACATTATTTTATGACCATTATTTTCGTATTAAATAGAACGTATTTAATTTATGTTGATACTTCAGTCTTCCCCCAATTTATACTAAATAAGTATAAATGCTTGAAAGGAAGTTTTGGCAAATGACATTGTTTACATGACGAAATTAGACAGTTTAAGTCTGTAAATAAAGTCGTCTAGAAAATTGTTTTTTTTTTAGACTACATTTATTTAAAATATTCTCACAAGAAGTGCATATTATTATGTATTACAAATGTATTTATTTACCTATTTAATTTTTTAAATAATGTTCATCAATAAATCCCAACTTAGAAGACTCTAGTAAAATATAAATCATATTTTAAATACTTACTGGTACATTTCAAATAAAATCAATTACATTGTCAAAGAGCCGTATTATATTATAAATTAACATAATGTTTTAGATTTTGAGTAGGTCAATTAATGTCAATTAATTATAGGGACTTGAAACTTTTCGCCATTCCGTATATTATTATTATAGGTAGTCTAATCACGGTACAATTTTCGAAATATATAGACCGATTGTAAGCTATTTATACTGGAAGTCTATTTAATATTATTAACTAAACATCTTACAAATCCTAATACTAACACTAGTTAATAGTCATTATGTATAAGATGTAGCAACTAATAAATGTATGTTTTACCTGCTAGGCAATATGTTTAACGTGTAGGAATTTCATATTTTCCATGTGCAGGTGAGACCCATCATATTCAATATAATATAATATACCTATTATAATGATTTAAATATCATATATTTAAATGTAAGTATCATAAAGCATTTAAAAAATGTAATCATAGTTTTGTTTGTTTGGTAATTTTATTCACAAGTTATTTTTATTAAATCGTAAACGTTGAAGTAATGTGTATAATAGTTTTTTTAGGCGTATGAATATATACCAAAAACAGACCTGAGATAATATAAAAGTACGTGATTTCCTCCAGAAAAATTATTTTTTTTTTTAATATGGGTAATGACCGATAAAGAATTTAAATGCATAATTTTCGTCACTGTATATCTGTAAATCATTATTTACTTGTTTGAGTCAAAATGTAAGTTATTTTGTTTGGTAATCCACGTGCGCACGTCACTTGCTCGCTTAGTGCATTTAATAAACATATTAATCGCTAAATTCCAATTAAAAAAAGCGGGCAAGTGAGTACCGCTCTGCTGTACATTAGGTGCCGTATGGATCATTATTATATATTATAGGAGTGTTAAATTTGAATCCAATGATAGTTATCATTGTATACGAAAAACGATTCTGAACGAAGATGATTTGTCAGCCTAGGATATAATTTCTAGTGGTTGGTGAAAAAGGTGGTTTAAAAAAACCAGCTTATATTAAAAAATATTTTGAAAATTAAATCACGTAAAGAAAACGCGAATCTTAATAACTGGTAAAATTTTCAAGTATCTACGACTTATACTTTTTGAATAATAACAAATATTTAAAATCGTTTGAGGATAAATCGTTATCGTTACGCTATTTCGTTAAAATTTAAAATTCAAACGCACTTAAAATTTTTCCTATAATGATGCTTCGAGTTTTCTCTATAGATACTTGAAGGTAAACTTATGGAAAACTTAGTGTTGTATTTTTAATCCTTAGTTATAAACACAAAAAATTTTATGATTTTTCAACTTCAAATATTTCGCAAATATTCATAATTTTGACGAATTTTCGTCAAAATTTGAACTTCAAATGCTAATAAAAAAAAATTGTGCCTATGTATTCTTATAATTTTTTAATCACTATAAGAATAACATATGAGGAACTTTGTATTAAATTTTCAAGTATTTTGATAGGGCCAAAAAAATTTTATCGACACTTCAAAAATATTTTTTCAGAAAAATTGAAAATTTCAGTTGTCTATAAATAGCTCAAAAAAAGTCAAAATATTTTGAAATTTAAATCACGTAAAGAAAACGCGAATCTTAATAACTGGTAAAATTTTCAAGTATCTACGACTTATACTTTTTGAATAATAACAAATATCAAAAATCGTTTGAGGCTAAACTGTTATTTAACGCGGTTTTTGTAAAAATTTAAATTTCAAACACCCATAAAAATTTTTTGTCTGAATCCGGTAGAGTTTTTTTTACAGATATTTGAAGAAAAATGTATGGAAAACCTTGTACCAAATTTTCAAAACTTAGTTATAAAAGAAAAAAATTTTATGATTTTTCAACTTTAAAATTACTTGCAAATTTTCGCGTTTTCGACAAATTTCGTAAAAATTTGAACTAAAAACGCTTATAAAAAAAAATTGTGACTAACGATTTTTAATTTTTTTTAGCTACATTAAAAACAACTCATAAGGAACCTTGTATTAATTTTCAAAACTTTTTGGTCATCCAAAAATTTTTTATCGACACTTTAAAAAAAATTTCTCAAAAAAATCGAAAATTTCAGTGGTCTATAAATAACTCAAAAAAAGTCAAAATTTTTTGAAAATTTAACTATATACGAATACCACTGACATTAACATTTGGTGAAAATTTCAAGTATTTTCAGTAATTAGTTTTTGAAATACAACCATAAAAAAAAATCGATTTGGTCGAAAACTGGTTTTGCGTAAAAATTGCCGTTTTTCCGTCATTTTTTTTTTGTTTTTCTCGATTTTTTTGAAAACTGTTGGAAAATGTTAACTTTTTACCTCTATAATGCACCAAGGATATTCACTTTTACATCGGAAACCACCCCCATTGTTTGAAATTGGAGCATTATTTCGACTAGTTATGCTGTACACAGACACAAAAACAAAAAAAAAAAAAAAAACACACACCATTGTAAAATCAATACATTCATCACTTCGTTCAGAATCTAAAATGTTCTCGTATTTATTGAAAATTCAAATGGTGCAAATAAAAAATGCGTGGTTATATAAAACAATAATTATCAAGAATACAAAAAAAGTTTATAAATCGCAAAATGGTAGATTGTGGAATAAGTCAATACTTGTGTATTAGATTTAATATGATTAATTCAATTTTAAATACTATGAAATTAGGATAAAATATTATTTTAATTTAAAATATTGTAAGTCGTTAATATTTGTATTAATTATTATTTTATCATAATGCAGAATTATATGGATTATAGGTAATTCAATAAAAAAATTTTCAAATTCATATAGTTCCGGGCATTAATTATAAATACTTATTTAATTTATTTATCTACTTGACACATTGACGCAAATACGCGAAATTCTCATCAAGGCTTCAGATATTATTTCTATAAGCAAAGTATACTTTACGAGAGAGTCAATAAAATGTGTTAATACGTATGTTTAAGTATATTACTCATGTTTTGAGGGACTTGATAAAATATGGGGGGCTAAGCCCATTTAAACTCTCGCTCCCATTTGCACCGCTAAATATCCAAATTGTATACTCTCCCGTAGTGTGTAATAATTTACAATTTCCGAGTTAATTTTTAATGAACTAGCTGACCCGACTAACGTTGTTTTGTCCTTAAAGAATTTTTATATTATATAGCTTACTCGCAAACGTTACATTATACACGCTATGGTTAGGTCGTGTAAAAAAATATATATGTATAAAAATCTAATTGAAAAAAATAATTTCAGTTTTACCTAAAATTTTAAAATTTAAATTTATTTATACATAATAAAATATAATAAATATATAGATATAGTATAACTCCGTAGTATTTTATTATTATTTTTTAAAAAACCTCTACTCGAATTAGAAGTTATCAAAAATAAATTTTTGAATAGTTATAATCAAATTTACGCTTATAATATGATATAATATGATGTTGCCAAAATTACAGATAATTCTATCAAGATCATCTTTTTCACAAGTTTTATAAAAACGTTTTGTGGAATTTTGTTTGTTTAAAAAAAAAGAAATAGAAAAAATGACGACGTATCAGTTAGGTAAGTAGAATTAAATTAAATGTTTGTAATTTGTACTTGTAAAAGTCGTAATCTAATAATTACGGAATATTGTCAACTTATGTCCGTGCATATAATCTGAAATAATTTAACGGAAATTAACATAACGAGAAAATATACGACCTCATACAAAACTCACTTATGATAATATTATAAGTAAAAAGTTAACATTTAGAACACCATATTTTACATGATTCATCTCAAATCAATGATTAGTATAAGTTTGAGTTTTTAATATCCTAGTCACCTATACATACCTAGGGTTGATTATCATATGAACCTACGTGCATGTTATAAAATATGTGTACCTATATATCTATAAAAACATAATATATAAGACTCTTGGACTCAGATATATAACATAATAATAATACATAATACTTATGCAAAATACCTACATAATATATACAATTTGAAGTAAATACGTAATATAATATGTTTTAATAACATTATATTAAATTGTGTTTGGAGAAGTTTGCTCTCCTCCAATCCGATAACACGTATTCTGTGGTCGCTGAAAAAACTGTTTGCACGATGAATGCCGATTAATAGAAAAAAAATTCTACAATAATATATAATAATACATCGTACGAGAAGCAGCTGATTCATCAGAAGCCAACAATGTGTCAGTGATTGCATCGTTTAAATAAACATGTGGTTGTGCAGCACTAGGGCTTCGGATGCTGTGTGCCTTCGTCCTCCGCCATGCGAGGTGAAAGTCTCAAGCAATCGACATTTTTCCTTTTCTTCTGAAACCTCAGTTTGAACTTTATCACTGTTTTCTCTGCTGAATATTTAAATCTCATTCATATACTCTTAAAATGCACATTTTCCATAGCCAAACACATTTTTGAAGAACATTTTATTTGAAATATGAAAATCACGATGACCAACTGAAATCAATCAATATCATAATATAATAATATGTGTCTTTTAAAGTGTATAATTATTAGGTATAGGTATTTCAAATCCTTGTTATTATTACTTTTTATTACTAGGTTAATTATATATTATAAATATTTTTTAGAAAGTGAATTTTTTTTCCAAAAAAATTTAAAACAATTAAGTAGCGATAACATTTCTATATCCCACGATAACGTAAATTCTAGATTAATTTAAAAAGAAATTGTTTTTATTTATACAACGTAATTTATCATGCGGCTATCACCGCTTCGTAGTTGTTTCTACATTCAATACATTTTAAAAATCTTTTCTCATCAGTCATCAGTTACGAAGTCCATCAATTATTTTGATGAAAATTTACAATTTTAAAACATTGTTTCAACTATTTCAGTAGATACACACAGTTAAAAATAATCAAAGAAAGATTCAGAAAATGTTTTTTTTTAATTCAATGATTTATTATTTTGAAATGTTTTATAACAATAACAATAATAATATTCTATTCTAAGTGATAATATTAAATTATTGAAAATAATTATAGTTGTAATGCAACGCCCTATACTGTATTCCAGTATCACGCCCATTATTATTTAATAACAATTTTTATATTCATTTAGGTACCTATCACCTATGTTCTGAAATTGGAAGTAATGGTCATATAATTTTAAGTTTTAAATCAAATAATAACAATACACTGTATTATTGTTACATTATATAGTGTAAGTAGTTTTAAAAACATTTAAAAATCTTTAGGGATACAACTGTTATGTTAATTAAAACGATTATCATTGTAATAGTTTCACATCATTTTTAAGTTGTTTACGTCGGTACCTACGTCCTAATATTATTATAACGGTTAATAATAAAAAAATATTAAATTTTATATGTTCATTCAGATACACATACAGACATTTATACGTGCATATATATTATAAGTAATCATTGTGTTTTACTCGTAAAATCTCAATAAATACCGTTTTTATATTCAAATCATGTACGCATTGCCACGAGCGATGTACTGAACACGTTTTAAATAAAATACATTAAACTTGATCATTCGAAATATCGTAGTAGCGTTATAATGTGCGTTAGCATAGTTTAGATATTCGATAAGAACAAATGGGTACCAACAGATAACAACTATTTTGGCGTATTTATCCACTAGGCGACGAAGAACGAAACTTGTGTGTTTCAATATTAAACCACAATCCCAAAATACTTTCGTATATATTTGGTACATGAATTATGTGCGCGCCTATTAAAATACACTTTAATATGTATTAAAATTATCATTGGTATAAGTATTACAGTCATTATGGCTAAGCTTCCGACTACGGATATAAAGCGATATGAAACCAAATCAGGTTATCCCGTATCTAAGCTGAGCATTGGGTGTTTGGGAAAATATCTATGTAACTTATGAGCTATATCACACGCGTAAAGAATAATGCAAAAAGATTCTCAATGGTAGTAGACATAGTGTTGAAATAATAAAAATAAACTACTGTAATAAAAAGGTATTTATGGAACTACAGCACTATAGGCAGTGAATGAACACTCGATAAATGAAACTGTTGAGGCCGTGAAAAAAAAATAATGGATCGAATTTTCATGGTATAGGTATGATAAAAAAAATATGATAAATAAAAATAGTATTACTAAATAATAAACAGTTTAATTTGGTAAATACTTCTATAGTCTATACTTATAATTATATGGCGCATGTACCTAATATTATTCATTATGAAGTTCAGGTAACTGGTATAATGGTATATCTTTAATTTATATGTATACGTACCATAATACTATATTTATCTTGGTTTGTCTTTAGATATTTTAACGATCGACCACAATATTATGTAGAATGTACACGGTTAACTGCAAAATGGCTAATGGAAAATAGCGTAGGTGTTGCCAAGATATAATCCTTATCTAGTCACATAATTCACTTTGAAAACGAAACTGGTCCTCATTAAAGGAAGGTATTATACTTAAATAATGCACCTAGTGAAACCAACGCAAAATTTGATTAATTAAATTAGAAGGAAACAACAGTTGATCATCACAGATCTATTAACTTTGCATTATTGACTTGAAATTCAAAATTAAATTATATCATTGAACACTGTATATTATAAAAAATCAACAAAAGATACAAACAATATCGCATAAATATATATATTAAAAAAATCTGAAAATATTTTACTGCTAATTATCGAATATAAAGAAATTAACTCAAAGCATTCACTTATCAACGTGTTTTAATTGATATTAAATAATACATTTTAAAATTATTTGCTTTACTAAATATTTAACTGTTTAATATAATATATACCAAATATTTAATTGTTTAATATAATAAATATAATATAATACAATGTATTGACACTATCTATTTATATTTATTCCTGATTAATAATTGCTATAATAATATTTATCATGTTCAAAATACGATTTTTTTTCTTTTTTAATATTTATTCATTTGTTATCTTGATAGTTAATCATACTTGCATACTACTGTAGTTACCTAATACAACTTTTTAACTAATATAATAAAATATAACTACAAATATATTATAATTTTATTATATGACATTTTTAATACATATTTTATATGATAGTATGTATCAATAATTTAATTGTTTAATTCGTTTTTATTTTAAACATTTTACTTTGCGATTTTTGTCATACTCAAATTAATTATCGAAATTAAACAACACATTCACACACGTGATTTAATAACATTTATATTGGAACTTAGAAGGATTAAGGATGATATAAATACATAATAATATATTGAATTATATAAATCTCAAACACTCATAAGAATAAATTGATAAATAATAATTTTTTTTATAAAATTATCAGAAGTATGTATCATATTTTTTTGCATTGTGCTTTATTACAAAATATTCATAGGTATGCCATCAAAAGACAAGCCACAAATTAGAGTTTTTACTTTTTAGAGTCTAATATCTAGTCAATAAAGTCTCATCACTCATTACTTTACATATTACCCATGTCTTTAAGACTGATTAAGTCTATAATGGTTTGAATATATTTTATATATTAAACTTACAAATAAGTTTTGGTGTAATGGAAAATAAATTAAATGGACAATTTAAATTACTTAATCTTGACAACAAAGAATTATGTAATTCGAGAAAGTCATTGTCACGAATGATAAATGGAAATTTCGTTATGTGAATCCTCATATTATTTTCTAACGAGTTCATGTTTCGAGGGTGAATAAAAACGATCGTCGTAATATTATTACCATTTGCTGTTTATTGCAAAGAATCGTACATAATAGTTTTGAGAATATAATATCATGTAAACTTTTATGAATGAACGCTGTGAACTGAATTTCTGACAGAGTTATTTAAGCGTTTGTAAAGGAACACAAAGTGCTCAAATTATATGTGAAATACATATTAGAATTCAAAAACGGTTCAATGAAATATTATTATGCTGTGTTGTGGGTGTAGTGTGTGTACGCCGTAATCAATATGACTCTAAATTTGATTTTGATTTTGAGCATTGTGAACAGTGTAATTTTGTGAATATCGTAAATAAACTATAAGGGTACATTTATTTTTATTACGTTATAGTATCTACTCATCGAAAAAAAATTTAAATGTATGATGGGCAATGCAAATTAATAAATAAAATACTTTTTATAAAACGCATTAGCTTATAAACACAAAGCCAATAAAATAATTACCTATACATTACAAAATTACGGATTACAATAAGTTAATATGTTATTAATGCCCTTGTCATAATACATCAACTTTTTAATTTATTTATACAATTTCAATAATGTTAAAAATAGGCATTGTTTATTTTTTTTTTCATAATAAAATATTACCGATATTACAATAATTAAATGCCTACATTAAGTGTACCTAATAAAATTAACAGCTCGAAAAAATCAATATATATATTTTTTAAATATTTTTGTTATATTATGACATTATAAGTACTTTTACCATTTTGGAACCTTTTTTTTTATGTATATATACTCTAGAATAAGTTATGATGATCCGTAAAACCTTAGAATAAATAAGTTAAAGTCGAAAGATAGTTATAGATTTTTGTCAAAACTGGTATGAAAATATCGTATAAATACCATCTAGTATAAGCCGTACATTTGAAATAAAAAATAAAATTCTAAATAGATATTGATGCATTTAAAATACAATGACTGTGGGCCGTATAAACAAAAAACCAACTAAGAAAATTGATTATAGTGCATCGAAATAGTAACTTAAATGTTAAAATAATAAAATATAAATAGAATCCTAAATATTTCAACATTTATATTATTAGTTATTACTCATTAGTTTTTTATTTTTATACATCATTATAAGGCTCAGATTTTAAAACATAATAAGCAACTAAAAAAGCACACTTTTGTTTTAAAAAAGCAAAAAAGAAGTACATATATTAATTTTTTAAAAAAAAATCAAAAAAGAAAGCATGACCAAAAATTAACATGAACTAGTTATAAAAATGAATACAATTTTTTTTAAATATTTATTTAAATTAAAAAAAAATAATTTAGGTACCGTATATTTCTCTAGATTTGCAGTAGTGAAACTGACTCAGTTGTCCGACAGAAAACTTAACATTTAACATAGAAAACCAACTCTCTACATCCACTAAAGTGATCGGTGCATATTGCATACAAGAGGTTTCAAATTACAACACTAAATCTTAAATTTTGAAATGGTCGTCATCGGTGTTATAGCCATACTGACCGTATAGGACATAGGTATACTGCAGACCATAATAATATGTAGATCGACATTCTATACGTTAAATACTTTTCATAAACAACCCGATAACAAAAACAATTTAGTCCGTATTCTGGGTTTTCCCATTTCTTATTAATTCAATTTATTATTATAAAATATAAAATATTTTAATATTATTATTATTTAATTGTTATTATCATTAGTAGTAGCATAATAAACATATAAAAATTTTACAGCTGATATAACTGAAATAATAATAAAAAAAAAGCGGGCAAGTGAGTACCGCTCTGCTGTACATTAGGTGCCGTATGGATCATTATTATATATTATAGGAGTGTTAAATTTGAATCCAATGATAGTTATCATTGTATACGAAAAACGATTCTGAACGAAGATGATTTGTCAGCCTAGGATATAATTTCTAGTGGTTGGTGAAAAAGGTGGTTTATGTTTTAATGGCCTGAATACAACAAAATTTAAGTTCTTTTATAATAATTGTAAGTTAAACTTATGAAAAACCTTGTATTAAATTTTCAACTCTTAGCTACTTATACAAAATTTTTATGAAATATACCTACAAAATAATTTGCAAATATTCATGGTTTTGACGAATTTTTGTCAATATTTGAACTTCAAATGCTAATAAAAAAAAATTGTGCCTATGTATTCTTATAATTTTTAATCACTATAATAATAACTTATGAGGAACTTTGCATTAAATTTTCAAGTATTTTGATAGAGCCAAAAAGATTTTATCAACCCTTCAAAAAAAATTTTTCAGAAAAATTGAAAATTTCAGTTGTCTATAAATAGCTCAAAAAAACTCAAAGTATTTTGAAAATTAAATCAAGTAAACAAAATGCCAATCTAAATAACTGGTAAAATTTTCAAGTATCTACGACTTATACTTTTTGAATTATAACAAATATCAAAAATCGTTTGAGGCTAAACCGTTATTTAGCGCGGTCTTGTAAAAATTTACATTTCAAACACTCATAAAAATATTTTGTCTGAATCCGGTAGAGTTTTTTTTACAGATATTTGAAGAAAAATGTATGGAGAACCTTGTACCAAATTTTCAAAACTTAGTTATAAAAGAAAAAAATTTTATGATTTTTCAACTTCAAAATTACTTGCAAATTTTCGCGTTTTCGACAGATTTCGTAAAAATTTGAACTATAAACTCTTATAAAAAAAATTGTGACTAACGATTTTTAATTTTTTTTAGCTACAATAAAAACAACTCATAAGAAACGTTGTATTAAATTTTCAAAACTTTTTGGTCATCCAAAAACTTTTTATCGATACTTTAAAAAAAATTTCTCAAAAAAATCGAAAATTTCAGTAGTCTATAAATAACTCAAAAAAAGTCAAAATTTTTTGAAAATTTAGCTATATACAGATACTATTGACATAAACATTTGGTGAAAATTTCAAGTATTTTCAGTGATTAGTTTTTGAATTACAACCATAAAAAAAAAATCGATTTGGTCGAAAACTGGTTTTGCGTAAAAATTGCCGTTTTTCCGTCATTTTTTTTTTTGTTTTTCTCGATTTTTTTGAAAACTGTTGGAAAATGTTAACTTTTTACATCTCTAATGCACCAAGGATATTCACTTTTACATCGGAAACCACCCCCATAGTTTGAAATTGGAGCATTATTTCGACTAGTTATGCTGTACACAGACACAAAAAAAAAAAAAAAAAAAAAAAAACACACATCATTGTAAAATCAATACATTCATCACTTCGTTCAGAATCTAAAAAGCAGTCAAATTCAACATTTTGAATAACGTGCAAGTATAAATTACCGTGAAATGGACTTATTTCTTTATAATACTATTAATTTTAATATTTAATTTAATATAAAGTATAAACTATAATTTTAGAGTTAAAAACTAAAAACTTTAAATTTAAATTTAATATGAGTCCCTCATACGATATCCAAATTTATTTTTATTTTATAATCATTATTCATTTGTTTTTTCCATGATCGCTTTAAAAAAAATCTGAAAAATTGAAAATACAATGGTTTTACTATGCACTTAAAATGCAAAATAAATTTTCAAACATTATGATATTTTTGTTGCTTTTGAGTTTTAATTGTGCAATAATAATTTAAAATTAGTACATTACGAACGATATAATACAAGTATATCATATTATATTATTATTATAGATTTATTTGTTTTGATTTAAAAATATAATAAATTATACTATAATTAGTACCTATAAAAAATGTAGCCTAAATAATGGATTTTTTAATTTAATTATAATGCACTATAGTATATTAATTAGTTTATTTAAATGTAGGTTAACTAGTGGAAGTAATAAAATTCTATAATTAATCTTTATGTATAACTATTTAGTTCATACAATATATATTATATACAATATACATACAATATACATATATGTATGTAATTATTTTAACTAAAATAGATACCTATTTTTTTTTCAAGATTTTAATTTCATTAAGTTATGTTTTGTATATAATTTAAAATTAGGGTATTTTTTTTTTTTTAATATATATATTATGATATAAAGTTTAACGATTTTTATTCTAAAAAAAAAAAAAAGGTAAATTTAAAAACACGAGATCTAATGCTTTGAACTAGTTGATGGTCTTATAAAAGAAGTTTATAGGTATCAACTAAAAAAAAAAAATTAAACCTTTTTTTTTATATAATATTTTACATGAATTAAAACAACTCAAGTAAAAGAAAAAAATACTGAACCTTGCATAAAATAAAAATAATTTATTTTACCTTCAAAAATTATTTCTTATGTAAACAATTTTTAGAGTCAAGATCTTAATACCTTTATTTAATTTTATATGTTATTATTACGTTTCGGATGTAGGTAATTACGTAAATAAAGACTTATACGAGATTTTTCTTCAAATTTAGATTATATTCCTATTAAGTAGATAACTTTGAATTAATAAAAAAGGTTAAAACTTAAAAATTAATCACATAACATAGCAAAAATAACTAGTATGTTATTTATATATCTATTTGAGGATCTCATTTTAGAATTTAAGAAATTTAAACCTACGCAATATGATCGTGTAAAAAGTCACTTATATCATTGTATATTTTATAAACATTTAACATATTAACTACAATATTATTTTAATGTTTATATTATTTTCAAAATAAAAAACGTTGGTCACATCCAATGGAAAATATCTTATAATTTTTAGTTTTAAAACATTATTATTGTTTGTAATTATTTAAACAATATAATATAATTTATTTATGTTTTCTAAAAAGTTAAATATTCGTTTTTCTTTAAATAATGTTTTATTATAGTATATAATAATGTTGTTTATTTCTTTATATATTTTATTTTTGAATAGAAAACAAAAACTAAAATATAGCTGATAGTTAAATAGATCATTTTGAAACGGATGTGAAAAAATCATTTTATTTTATTTCATAATACCTACGTTTTTTGAATGGAGTTTCAATCACGACAAATATTTTAAAACAATACAAATACAACGGTATAATGATTTAATTTTAGCTTTTCCGCTTTAGACTAATAACTAAGACGTGTTTTCGAATAAGATGATTAGGATGACAAATGGTTTGTAAATACCACCTGGTTCGTTACGTTTTGATGGACGATCGTACCATGTCAGAGGTGAAAACTAGGTATACTCGTATATAATATGCGTTTTGATTTGGTGTAATGAACTAATGAACACACTACCTTAATATCCTGTGACATGAAAGTACATAATAATTTAGTTTTATTTTATATACTAGTCTCTTAATAGTTATAGTCATATTATTATACATTATACAGTTAGGTACTTATACGCTATTTTATTTTGTTTTTGAGTGTTATAATTGATATCGTCGAGAAACAGAAATTCAATTTTCATAAATAACGTTTTTTTTTATATTTATTTAATTTGGATCCACATTATAATGGGACGTAAAACGATTTTTTGAAGTATTGTGCAGTAAACTGTGCGTATGTGATACAGTGAAAAATATGATACAAGATTTAAGGGAGACTTTGAATCTCCGAAAATCGTTTGAGCGCAGTCTTATAATAACGTAACGCGTATATAATATAATGACATTATCAAAGAAGAATACGCGCGGTAATTGCGTTTGTCGTAATGTTCTTGTCATAATATTGTATACTACATTGTTCGAGAAATTGTAAACAGCTATAACGATGGTTTGATTCCGGTTAACAATACATTGTATTATTATTATTATACGGTACGTGTATGTATGGTACAAGAAAATAAATATTTCTATTACTCAACCATGGGTTAAAATGGGCTTAACCCCTTCAAATAATTCACAAGCCCCCAAATCAATTTCCTATTTTAACGTTTGACGAGTAGGTAGTTAGTTACTGGCAAATAGTTATTGTATAGAACATTTTAACGATTTGATATTAAAAATAACTTCTATATTGGATTCCAATAAATTATGATCTATATTATAGGATAAAAAAAACCTAACCTATGCTGGGAATAAAAAATAAATTATCACAAAATGTATTCATTACAAATTTAATGTAAAACACATTTATGAATTTTCACTGTTTTGTATAAATATTATAGTTGAATATTATTTATTATTTATTTTTTTTTAAAACAATATTTTAACGATAATATTTATACTGTGTATGCAAATTCGTATTTTTTTTAAATTTAAATGTAACCTGTAAACTTAAAAAAAAAGCTTCTCACCCTCAAACTCGACTAAAACTACGCTTATTTTCACAACTTATTGTTGTGTATACACGTTGTACCACGTACTGATACATGTGGCGCCGTGAAGACTTATAGTAAAGACCTCTAGATCGTATACGATAAACAGCTAGGTCACAACAACTGAGTCCGTTAAATCGGACCTAATAAGACTTTTTAGTGGACTTTTATAGTGTATATCTTCGTTGGCACTAGAATATATCTGGCAAGCTTCCACAGCGACGGCGGCAGTAGTGGGCACAGAGGCACTAATTTTAGGACGGCCCATAATATTGTAAAAATACACTCGATGTTTGTGTTCATCTGTAATGATTCCGCAGATCGTCAAGTTTTTCTCGTCATCGTACCGGAGTTCCGTTAACAAGCCCTGTAGAGGAGGACCGGACAGACGTCATCAAAGTCTCACACATCACTGTCGAATAGACACCGCCACCAACTCGCATTTATTTTATTATATTTTTTCATTGTTTTAAACGTTATTTTGACTATTTCCCATTGTATTCCTTGTAGGAACGAAGACACTTGGCAGTGATATTAGGTGGGAAATGCAACTGACTAACTAAAGTCGTCTCTAGTATCGTTTTGGAGAACCCTTTTGCCCCAAACGCACGGAAATCGTTCAATTGCCAAGTTAGTTTTTTAATTATCCTTCGTTCAATTGATTGAAATCAAAATATCTTTTGTTACAATAACTTGGTGATGAATTTTGAGTAATTATATGTATATATTATATATATTAATTACATAAGCAATAAAAACCGTTACTCAATTTATTTATTTTTCGTAATAGCAAAACCTAAGCTTTATATTTAATAATGATCGTTCGATTTATAAATACATTGTTTACTTAAATAAATAAAAAAATATATTTTGCTAGTGTTTTTTTTTTTTTTTTTTTGAGAAGGTTCAACAATTCATGCAATTTATATAGTATGATTAATGTTACCAAAATAAAACTTCATGGCTCGAGGGATGAAGCTCTAATAACACCCCAAAATCTAGGGTTAGGTTGGTGATGAAGAAGGTTGCGACGGCATTCCTCTTTGATATTTTGGGAGGATTACTGGGCATTGATTTGATTAAATTGTTCGCTAATATATTTAGGTGATCAGAGATGTATAGAACTTAATAGTAGTTTCTAATACTGCTGTATTCATTTTTAGGTCTGTAGTATTTTTATCCGGATGTAGTAGAAATCATAGTGCAGGTCTTTTTTGTTAAACAAAATATCTTGTTAGTACTCGATTAACGTACGTGAAGACTCAAATTACAATAAGTAAAATTTTGCTGAGGTTTAGTTTAGTATGAAATAAAAGTTTTGATTTTTAGCTTAAGAAATATCAACGGGTTGAAAATAAGAATTTAGTTTAATTGAATTGAATACTGATGTAAATTTTAATCATTGAAGTTGGAATTACATTGTTGGTAAATGTAACTCAAGAACAATTTTTTGAGATCCAAAGTAATGTAGCTGAATTGGTTTTTTAAATTTTACTTTTTAGTTTTGACATCTAGTTTCAATACAAGAAATATGAGATTGAATAATAATAATAATAATAATTCTGAACTCAATACGAAAACATAATTGACCTCCTACTTTTGTTTAATTATTCTATGAATGTTAATCTAGATTTTCTACTTCTACAATATTTGGTGATACAGAAATAAAATATAAAAAATGAATTCGTAAAAATATAAATTAAAATAAATATCATCTACCCAGCAGAGTCCTTAACAGGTTAATAATTTTATTTTTCACTTTTAAATTGAAAACTCATCTACTTAAATTATTTAAATATTCGTTTAGTTTACGAATCAGACAATTCTGATCTTGTTCGACAAGATTTTTCAATCACGATGCAATTTACTATCGTAATAATTTATTTTACATTAATTGATTGGTTAGATAAATTTTATTTCAAAAATGAAGTCTAGATTTTTCTAATAGTTAAGTCTGAATGAAAAGTTCAAGTATCGATAAATTTTGTATTCTGCAGTGTTTGACAGAAAAAATAACTACAGGATTGACTGCACGCATGGGCGCCCATAAGTAAAATTTTAGGGGGGGTCAAAATAAAAAATTCTCAAATGTAAAGATAATAATTATATTATGGTAATATTTATTGAGTTACAAGTTTTTAATATATTTTGTCCAGGGGGCAAGTGCCCCCCCTTGCCCCTCCCAATGGGCGCCCATGAGTCTGCACGAGTATTTATTTAACAGGAATAATTAGTTGAAAATTGCGTCATCTGTTATTAAAAATGTATATAATGGTAACGTTTCTTCAAAATCCATTTAACTCGTATAAACCCGGTTAATCTATATGGTTATAAGATTATTATAAGTTAGTACCAAAAAAAAATTTATATGTATGTATTATTGTCGTTGTTGAAATAATATTGTGAATAGACGTCACGGAATATGACCGTGTATCCAGTTATTGTGTTATAATATCGTATGACGTATGTACACGTACGTCGTACCTATATATATACGATTTTTAATTTCGTTCCGATGTAACCGGTGCAGGTAAAAACTGGTATCCAAATTGTGTACAAATGTCACCGGCCCCCTCGTGGCACATGCCTTACAGTATTGGCCACGCATCGAAATATACATATAATAACAGTATTATATAACAATAATGCATCGCGGAGGGACGACGAATTCTCTCTGCGGCGTGGAAACCCACCACCCTCGCCCCGTAAGAGTTGGTCTGTTCACGCCGCGGGACCCTCGGGAGACTCGTAGTTCGCCATCGTGGCGACATGTGTTTGGTCATTGCAGTGGGGGTGGCGCGGTCCTCTGGTCGTACCGGTGCGCACAGTGCTTAGGATACCACGTAGATCCTCGCTGCAGCCGGGCCGGATGGGCACTAACGCAATATTAGTCGGCGTGTTCCACGTGCGTTTTATACGTCGTCGTCGTGGCAGTGTGTATCCAAAGTCCCCGTGTTTCGAGTTTCCCGGAGCATTTCAGCGGAAAATCAGCATATTAAATTATGTTTTGTTTTTTTTTCCGACTGCAATGATCTGTACAAGAATTTACAATTAAACGTCACGAAAATCGTGTTTGTATTCAGCAGTTTCGTTTTATTCTTTTACAAAACTATATTATATAATATTAGAGTAAACACTTACCAAGTAAGAGCGAGTTAAATTTTAGGTATTCGCGAGAATAATATAGAGTTTTGCTAACAAATGGGAATAAATAGATAGTCAGTTAAAACAATGGATTAATATTATGTGCAACTAAAATCTTCACTGATAGCTATATAAGTATAGGTATCATATTTTGAATGAATTTTCATGAACGAATGAATCCGTATTAGACAATCGAGATTCCTTAAGAAAATGCGTCTTATATATTTTGCTAAAAAACTAAATTATTTTTACGAAAATCTTAACATTATGTTAAATTTGTTAACATTTTAATATAACACGTTTCTAAATGTATCAAAAATTAAATTGCATAAAAAGTTTTATACTTTCATTTTAAATTTATGCCATTCGAGAAAAAAGCTCTGGTAGAAAATTAAAAGTATTTGTAAGTATTTAAATATTTAAATACTTAGGAATTTTAAATGTATTATGTACATAGCGAAGTAATGTCACTTCTTATCGTGGCTTGCTACATGCTCGTATAGTTTATCGGCCGTGTCCTGTTCGCTAATAATCACGTTAACTGTTATGCACCGTTGTCGTTGTCGTTATTGTTGTTGTTATTTTGATCAAAATTACTTTTCATTCTATCGGCCGCAGAGCAAAATTTTGAAAATATATATAATTTCCTTTTGAGAAAATAATACATCACGTTTTCAGACACAATGCATCTATTTATTTATATTGTGTGTTCATGATCATCTTTGTTTTTGTACTATTATAATATTGTAGGTACATTAACAAGCCCTATTAACCTGCTAACACGACTTTCAACAGTCAAAACTTTCTCAATTATTTTTTTCATTACATTTACTCGTTCTTTTCAATCATCTAAGTTTCACTCGTAATTTTTTGTAAGTATAATGTGCTATGGCAAAAAAAAAATGTCAGAAAACGACACTAAAGAATATATATGTCACAGCGATGTTAAACTACATACTATTATTCGTTATTATTGTCAATTAAATTTATAAATGATAAAACTATTTGAAAACAGCCAACTTGGTACAAATATTTATAAATGAGACCGTTTTATTCTCTGTTGAATTGATTCTCAGCTATTGTCCAAAAAATCGATTTATAAACTTCGTAGAAACTCTTTTTCTATTGACAACCACAGGTATATGCGTCTTGTATTAGAAAACCATCAGTGAATGTAATTACAGAGAACTTACTTAGGGAAAATACCATTTTTTTTTTAATTTCATAGCTTTTAAACTTTTTCAATACTGCACAAATCATTACCTACAGTTCAAAAAAGTAACTTAGAAATAATCTATATATTTAAGATAAAAACGTTTATCATTGTTATTGTTTTTTGTATTGTTGTTTTTTTTTTCTGTAAGATAAGTGTTCATGCGTTTCACTAATGATTTTCTTAAGTTCAAGTTTTTTCTCCTGGTAATAAATAATGAGTTAAATACTACGAGTCCCTCCGGCTCACAATACTGGTATAATCTATAATATTTGCTTTACACTTCATGAAAAAAGCAGAAAATAAGTTTTTATTCTTTTTTACAGAATCCATGTACATTATTTCAAAAAGTTACATCACTCAAGCTTAATGTTTGTATAGGCATAAACACAATATAATTAATTAATTTTGATTCCACATCTTAATAGCGCGTAAACGTAATCAATATAACTCGATTATAGTTTAATCTGACATTGAAAACAAAAATTTTTCATTTTATTTTATTTGTAGAGTAGGTATAATATAATGTTTCAATGTTTGATATACACCATATTTTGTTTTAATTTACATACAATATTTAGTTTTAAATTTTTTTTTTTTTTTAAAACTCGCCGAATAAGCAAATAAATCCATCTTTTTGTTTTATATTAATCTTTAAATATGTTTTTATACTAAGTAAATATTATTACTTTATTTCATATAAAATTGTAATTTTGCTTTTATTTATTTTTCATCAATCTTCTTCTTTTCCTTCAATGCTCGTTAAAAATTAAATATTATTATTTACTATAGTATTTAATCATATGTAAATAAATATAGATTTATTAATATACAATATGTAAATATGCAAAATATGTCAATACATAATAATATAATATTATTTACGAAATATTCGTTGAACATAACTATTGAAATAAAGATACAATAAAATAAAAATACAAATAATAATAAGACTTACGGTAACTTAATTAAGTGTTTAAAATTTGTATTTCCATGAAATTTGTTTTAGAATTTATAATACACTGATTGTATATAACTAAAAATAAACCATCACAGTATGATATTAAATAGTTTAAATGTTTAACTCCGTTAATTTGTGTATTAAACAAAAATAACCATTATACCTATATTTTGTATTAAATATAATACCTATATTAAAAGTAAATTGTTTTTGTGTAAACGTATTAAATATATAGAGTGTACATCTTTACTTTTAAGTTTTATTTTGCCAGTAATCTAACATTATTAATTACGTGATATTTCAATGAATCACAGTTATTATATAAGTTGTTAGAGATTTTTTTTCATCAATATTAAAAAGAGTTAATAAAAAAAAAATGTATAATAAACAATTATTAAGTACCAAAATAAATTGATATTACATAAAATAAAATGTTATCTTGCAAACTTTTGAATATAACGTATTTATTGATATACTGATAATGTATATTATTATTATTGGTAAAATAGAATAACATAACTATACAGAATAATCCATAATATCATATCTTAATAGTCCCATATATAAAGGTACTTTATACCCAATATTATTATAATCGTGTTTTCTGATTGTATATTTGATTGACAAACATAAATCCACTATGTATAATATATAGCTATTAGATACGTTATTATTGCAGTTGTCTGTATCTTCGCCTGAATCAGGAACTAGTTAATGGGACAATCCCTTCCCTTGAGACTGAAATAGGATTATTTTTAAATATAAGGATATAATGACTTTAGCTATAAAATATAAGTAAAATTACGGTGCGGGATCGTCATTCAATAATTAAATTAAATTTGTACTATTTTTATTTTTTATTTTTATTCCTTCAATTTATGTATAATAATTATTATAAATATGTATATGTGTATATCCAAAGACGAAAATTAAATAGGTAATTGATTTAGTTTTACTATCTATGTATATGTGAATAAGAACACGGTAAACTTAATGAAAATAAAAAGTCGATTAGTATGATTTACCTATAATATACTTTATTTTCCTAAATTATTTAAGATCTGAAAAACATATTTTATGAATAAAAATTGTTTAGACGTTGTATTATATAGAATACAACCATCCAATAACTCAGTTCATCGACCCTTCTTACTGTTCGGTAATAAAACCTGAAGGTCCTAGCATGAATATATAAAGTAAAGTTTTTGCGCCATAAAACACACAAAGAACATAATATATATATACGTAAACCTTTTGGTCTAAGACATATTATTATGTAATAATATTGTATTGGTGAGAAAAAAATTATCATAACGAGAACAACTTAAATACAATAAAGGTAACAACTACAGTGGTCAGTGAGTAACGGTAATGCGAATCAATGGAAAAATTAGGAGAGAATCGTTTGTGTGAATCATAATTTATTACGATACATAACAATTATAGAACGATCGGCCGACTTCAAGGTACGCGAGAGTGTCGTCTCGGTAAAGACATCCCGCTACGCATAGTGTACATATATAACACATATAGTACCTGCTGAATGCGCGCGTGGGTTTCTTATATGAGGAGCGCAACCACTTTTATTTCGAATGAAACAAAAAAAAAAAAATTGCTGTTATAAAAACGACCACGCAAACGTAATATTATAAAAACGTACGTCCCGTATTATTGTGTTATAGTTTTCCCTCTATATCGAAACACATTTTTATACCACTCGTCTGTTACACGCATTTCTGCCGATGATAAATACGTTTAGAAATACCATTGAACCACGTCGTACTGCTCCATCACCGCTACGGAAAGTATTCGCTTAAACATAAAAACCATTGTAGCTAATTATTGCCATATTACAGGTAACGCACCAATAACGACTGCAATTTTGTTGCATATTATTCAAAAGTGTAATAGACGATCGATGTTTGTGCTAAATCGATATTATATTAATATAACGCGTAGAACCAGTGAACCACGGGCATGTGGACGGGGAGAACATAATGATGTTTTGCTGCAGTTTGCAAACGATCTGCGCCGGATTTTGGGGTGCAGAGCTGTATAGGAGCGCCGCCGCCGCCGCTGCAGCACACGTCGCCCCTCGGTTTAGGGTAATAAGAAAAAAAAATTACCGAAAATACCGTAAAAACGTTTTCGAAAAACCACCGGTCTCACCTATACACATTATATCATTATCAGAATATACAAGTCATGCACACGACTATATACATTATACAATTTATACACGACCGATCACCCTCCCCCCCCAAAAAAAGGTACCAGCGTTTCTCCCTTTGCCGATACGATCCCTATCGTCGAGACGACGACGGTCCATGCGGCATCGCACCTTCATCACCGACGTATCTACCCCACGTGGACTCCCTGCACCACCGAGTCGTACGCCTTTTTCGCGCACCCAAAATGCCACAACGTTATAGATGAGAATTTCACGTGCGTTACGCGCGAATATTACTAAATTATGTGATACGTGTGGCATGGTGTTTGTAAACTCTCGCGCTTAGGGGTGGCGAAACGATAAGCCGGCGGAGGTGAAGGTTTGACGAGAGGGGCGGTAGCGCGCGGCGTCGACGGTCGTCGTGTCGGCGGTGGCGGCGGTGGTTTTCGGTGGGGGTGGCGGTGAAGATCCTCGCCGCGGCGCGTTAGTGGCGGAGCGCGCGCGCGACCAGTCAGACTGCGTTCACCGGGTCGCGTGGTATCGTCATCGGGCGTCCGAGACGATCGCTCATCGACGACGGCTACTACGAGTACGTCGACGTCGTCGGCGATTAACGGTTATATTGTTAATTATTGTGTTTTTTTTTATTTTTGTGTGTGAATTCGTCGTGTTAAATCAAATGATAATATTATTATTGTGTCGGTGTTACCCGTGTGCGAGTTCCCTGCAACTCCATGGTCGTGATTTTCAAATTTAACCGTACCTACTAATTCGTACACAGTCGTCCGCGTGAGTTCGCGTCGGCGTATAAAACTGTATAGTTTATTGTTATTTTTCAAAAAAAAAAAAGAATTCGTTTCGAGTGTGTAGTCTAGATATATGTGTTAGTTTGTGTGTGTGTGTGTGTGTGTGTGTGGTGAATTTTTTTTGGTTTTTCATTACTCTGTTTCGCCGGAATAATGACGGATTCGAATACGGTGATCGAAGGCACCGTCAAATTTCGCGATGGCAAAAAGGTAAGTTGAAATGAATATTAATATTTCGTAAATCCCGCGCGAGTTTGAACAGCGTAAATAAATAATATGTTATTCCGCATGTATACCTGGAAATCCTGTATTCGGATTATGTTCGCATAACTTCTGAAAGCCGATTAAAAATAAAAAAGTATTGGTAAACCGTAAAAAATATGGGTTATAATGGGTTTCCCAAGATGTAAAACTCTTGAGAAACATGACTTACAATATTATTTACGTTTAAAATTGTATAGGTATAGATTCTTCACTTTTATTAATAATTAACAAAGAACCTATTTTATGGTACGTTAAAAAAATATGTATAAAATTATATAATATTTAGTCATTTATTTTTATCTGTGTACACTTTTCACTTTTATCGTTCTAACAGTATAGGTAATATATTTTACTGTATTTGTACTATTCAATATTAATTGTTACAATCATCATTTATTACAAGAAATATAACAGCAATAACAGTATTTTACAATAATTACAGTTACAAGTAAAAGTATATTATGTTTACACTTTTAAAATATTGTCTCTAATTTAGATATGACCTTATTTTTACACACCGTTCACTTTTTATTCTGGATCTATATCAACGAAGAAATTTAAATTTCATTCGTCAAATTATATTAATAATCACTAAACAAAATATAATTCGTGATAAATTCTGTAATTATTATTTAATTATTTTATATATAATCTATAGCAATTCTGATTCTAAATTAATAAAGATAAAAGGCTTCTAATATACAAGTCCATTTTTAAATATGTATGGCTAAAATATTTCCCTATAATCTATATAATTTTTTTTATTTATAAATTTTTGATTAATTGATGAATAGGTAATAGTTAGTAAATATAATTTAATTTAAATCTATTGTGCATTAAGCACTTTACATAATATAACTTGGAGTTAATATTGTCACGAGAATATCCAAAATAATTCCAAGTTTCTTCACCAAAAATAATCACGTAGAAAGATCGATGGGTCGTTTACGCGGTCTAACTCCTCCCTAACGATCCAAAACAGTATACCTACTAAAATTAGAAGAAAATAGTTTGTTTTTCGTATAAGGGGATTGGCTGGAGGATATCAGAGCTATTGCATATTATATACACCGGTAAAATATATGTCCAGTGAAATATGTCGAGGTCGCTTACCCGGAACATAAATCATTAGCTGTTGCTTTTTACATGAGGGAAAATTTAACGATAACTCAGCAGTCTTATTATCTTTGCTATTTCTTTTCATCGTCGATAAATCGTACTTTGATTTGTTGTAAAATGTCCGTTTTGTAATTTTTTACCAAAAACGTGATGAACGTCATCAGTTAAACCTTTCACTGTTAAATCCCACAAGTAATACACGATGTTTGTACTATGACCTCTCGTTCTCGAATTTTAAATCTCCCAGTCTTAGGATCGAGAATGATTGACTGATAATACGTAGTGACTAGTAAGATCACATATTTCACATAATTATTTATAATATTAACAAATTGCTGTATAGCTAATTATCAGAAATTATTTATTATTATATTAAAGGTACTTACGTTGTATTAATTATCTACAAACATCTCTTTCATAATCTAAAATGTTGCTGAAAATGCCGTAGAAACTTTATAAATAGATTGCATAGCAAAAGTGACAAATACCCGAGGGCTTAATTTTCCCCGAAAAAAACTCTTCGTGTATTTAATGCTCGTATAATAAAAATGAAAATTAGAAATTTGTTTTTACGATCGTATTCAGACATTTTTTTTTTATTACTATTATGTCGATCTAAATTCTAATTCTAACTTTTTAATAATTCATATTACTTTCTTAATTTTGAATTCTGAATCAAAACTGAATACCACTAGCATCTATTTAACTAACAGCGCATAAATTATTATTATACGAAGTAACCTGTTTCCTGGCGAGTGTTTCTTTTTTTCTGTGATTATGCTCATGTCACCGCTACCTGCATATCTCGTTGCCGATTTTGCATTGTTTTGGTGGCTTGAATGTGTAATTTAAATGTCTACATGACGTCATTGTATTTGTTTTTAACGAGAGAATACTTCGTTGAACGTTAGATTAATTTTTTCTCTGTCGTCAAACAAAAACGCCCGCATAAATAGGTACACACGTTTTATTCAAAATTGCTATAAATATAATTTTTTTTTTGCAGTGGAAGTCCAGATGGTGCGTTATGCGAAAGCTGTCTCCAGTTGCAGGTAAACACACATATCAACAACATGATTATAATAATTGAGGCCAATTAATTCAAAGTTTTAATATTGTCAAGTCAGATAAAAAAACAATTCTTGATCAATATCGTTATTATTACATACGACGTAATGCTATTATTGATCATGATGTTACGCGTGTCTATAATCGTATACACTTACAGAAACCCTTATTGAACGTTACGCCGTAGCGGACGCTCATTGTCAACGCCTTCGTCTCTTAACTTCCGTTAAATATATTACTGTCACGATATCGCACCCGCGATGATTGTTTTCACCCGGTCGCATAGATCCCAGTCCTGAGTCCTGACAGCAGGTCAACGAGATAGCTACCCCGTATTATAGAACAATACCCGTACACTTTACACAATCTTCAATGTATTTATGTACACGCGCCTGCGTTGTTTGAATGAAGCATATTGGATGTGTACAACACCTGGCGCACTTCAAATGGTGACTAATTTGCATAAAACACGACATACATAAATATGTATATCATAATATTATATATTATAAGCGTATCTACATACATAATATACCTGTCTGCTCGCACCGCTGTTGGAAAACGTGTTGATTTATTAAAAAATATAAATAATTAACACCGGAACTGTACACCACGTTCGTAACCGTTTTATGTTCTACTGCGTTTCATAATAGGTAACAGGCGTATAGCAGTTCACTGAAAATTCTAGGTAACGCGATTATGTGTATGTTTAATATAGCTGACGCGCGACGTGGCGCGTATACAACTTTATAGTGACTAGAAGGTCGAAACCCTTAACATATTTGAGTGTATTTAGTTATATATATATAATGTTTTTTTTGGTTCACGAGAGTAATGTGACTAATTTTAATGGACTTTTCAAGAGCTGTTCTGGGATCAGAACACTTAATAAAACAAAAAAAAGATAACGGACCTTGAAAATATATCATTTAGTTGGGTTATTATTATTATTTTTATTAAGTGAATACTTAAGTATCATAAAATGGATTTTTATGTTATGAGAAAAAAATATTTTTATAAATTTATCAGTATTTTATAAATTCAATTTGAGTATTTATATGTATAATATTTGTTTGTTAGCTTCATTTAGGTTAAGCGTATATAATCATCATGATAACTAACAATTATCAAAAATAATTTAAAATTAATTTAGTTTGTTGATTAATTTATAGACGTGTAACGTAGTTTAGTTAGATTCTAGATTCTAACCCCTATTACAGAAGAACAGCTATAATATTTGAAATTCATCCTTTAAATTGATTTAACTCAATTTTCCACTTGGGAACTCTGATCGCTCGTAAACAGTCCGTGTTCATTGATATATAAACATACTTGCCCATACGTTCGTACCCGTTGGCAACCAGCCTCGATCGACTTCCGGGACTTTGGTTTCTAAGGGAAGCGAAGTCTAAATATATCTCAGACACAAGACGTATATTCCTTAGGGGCAAAAGCAATCCTCGTAGATATCCTTATGTCTTTTCTTTTCTAATCGTGTATACATGGTCGTAAATCGAATTTTTTTTTAACCCCATCCGAAATTCAAACGACCTAAATTTCCGTTCGATAATAGGAACACGTTGTGCACTTCCATAAAGTAATATATATATATATCGGTAATGAACAAGAATATACATATTATAATTATATTAGGTCGACGTAATGCAGTAAGAATAACTTATTATTATTTTGAGGGGTCTGTAATATTATTATGACCGTTCTCACAGAGGAAGAAAATAAATAATCGTTTTCTTGACCTTGTAATTTGATGGATTTCTTTCTTTTCTTTGCCAATTGATTGGCTTCAGTATTTTGTATTCTATAACATAATGTCATAACTCATAATATATAAGACATGTGACCTATAGATTGAGTGCAGATCGTAACAAAAACGTATTCATTTTAAATAAGTGATAATAATATGTACCTATAATAACAAATACCTAATCAAAATGAACTAATATCACGAGGTCAATGTTTTCGTTTGTCGTTTTTCGAATTCTTTTGGAAATTTTATTATGTCTGATATATTATTTTCTACAAATGTACTTTGATAAAAATGTGCAGTTCAATCATACCGCCAAACACAGTTTTTACGCTATATTATTACTATACGCTCCTATAATCGTATTGTTATCAGTTATCAGTTTATCACCAGCATAATAATATATAAATAAAATATATTTTCTCACGATGTTTTTAGTCGTGCTAAAACGAAATCGTAACACATTGAAACGCCAAACTGGTGGTGGTTTAAAAGTGAGTGTAAACTGCTTAATCTTTGAAAAGTGTCACGTTCCTGTAACCGCGAACGGCACGATGTACGTGTTTGGTTCAGTTAATCGTTGGTCAACCTGCCTACCTCCTCAATAAAGGTTTATATATTTTTTAAATTGATTCTCTTCCGTTCGTTGTAGAATTTGTATATCTTTATGATATTAAATGTCTGATATTGTTTTTCAGTGGATGAAAATCGTCATTTAACCTAAGTAAAATAAAAAATAATATACATTAGGTATGAAAGCTGTTTGGTTAATAATAATAATAATACCTAATAATATTAATAACGTTCTCGAAAATTGAAACATTTACTTATTTTATTTACCTAAACGAATTTATTAAAACAGATTACTAGTAATATTTTATTGTTTTAATGTTTTATTGTTATTGTTATCATTATTGATGATACAGAAAAGGTTAGTTATTCTCCAATACAAATATCAAACATAGTATCTTACATCTAGAAAAAACATTTATGTAAAGTTTTTTTTTGAATTTCGTTGTACCTGATACACATATAAATGGCTGGTTTTTCTACGAATGCAAATGTTATATTATCATATGAATGCAATTGACTCAATTTGTGCATATATTTTTGACATATGATTTTGCAAACAGTAATTAAATTTAGCATTCATGAATATATTAATAAAATGTGTCTGTACCTACAAGCATTATAGTTCATAGTATATTATAGTCGTAGTTTACAAGTGTATAAATTATTATGTACAATAAGTAGCAGTTATTGTTATAATGAAATTATTGAATATTTTTGAATTGTCAATTGATGAGGACAATAATTATAATGTATTTTATCTTTGTGGTTAGTGTTTGATGTTTTTAAAACGACTAAATTTTGCCAACGTATTCGCTATCAATAAAATAGAGATAATATATATAATATATTATTATGTAACGATAAATTATAGTAGGTGTATAAATCATACACTAATTAGACTTTTATTACTGATATTTCTAGAACTATATACTCGATAAATATCTACATGTGCGAAAAATAGTTAAAACTTAACATAAAATATGAATTAATTGTATAATATTATATGCTGAGCGTCCAAATACAAGCTTTTAATAAAGATTTTATGCATTTTTTGACAGTTTTATTTTATTCCGGTAGACATTCAAGCACCAGAATTGCATTACTTTACCAAATAATATATTAATATTATAAATATTTAATCATATTTAATCATAAATATAATAACTAGTTATTTATATATTTTAATTTGTTCCCCAATTACATTTTTTGTATATATATATATAAGACAATTTCGTTGTTTATAATATATTTCATACATAATAATGATAATAATATTATATTCTTAGAAATATTCGATGTTACCTGCATAAGCGTAGTAGCACAATTTGTTTTATCATTTAAATGTGTTTTCTTAGAATAAAAGTTATAAAACATATTATAGTTGTCTATCAAAAGAAAAAAAACGATACGTTTAATTGATATTATGTTGTAATGTTTCAAACAGATAATGTTAAAAAAAAATACACTAAATGCGGGTTAGAGATCACATATCTAACGCATAACTATAATTATTATTTTGATTACGATGAAATCTACGAGAAAGTTATTGTGTGATTTTTTTTTTCGTCCTCGCGCAAATTTTAGGTCGCGTGCACACGATAAATTCTACGGGACCCCAACCACACGACCACCCCTCTTTGTATATAATATACATTTAAATATATATGTAAGTGTGTGTGTGCGTGCGAGAATGTGTATTGTTTTATTATTTCAACCCAGTCAACCCCGTTGCGGCGTTGCAAATTTGCATAGAACAAAACCGCCAAATGGTCATTGGAAACAGTTCTCCGTGTGCGTATACGTTTTTTTTTGCCACGCGCTCGCGCACACACGCACACACACAGAAGACAAGCGTGTCGCAGACGTTATCCTTAAATTATTGCGCTAACACAACGCCCTCGCGACTCTTGTGTGACATTATAATATATATCGGAGTTAGTCCCCGGTGTATTCTCTTGACTTGCCTAACCGGGTCTCTGAAATCTAAAGTTCGGATAAAAAATTAATTGCCGTGTTTTAGGCCATTGCGGACGAAATCGAGTGTAGAATATAGCGCTAATATGCGCAGTTACATATATTATTATAAATGTGCGATACCTTTGTATATATTGCGTATAATATGTTTTAATATGCGCGCAATCCTAGTCAAATAATCCAAAAACAACGGCTGAACAAATTGGGTAGTGTTATTATCCGCATCGTTGTTCAAACATTCTTTGTGTACACTAAATACCGTCCAAATTGCCTCTTAGGATAACTATGTTATTTTCAATGGCTGCAATGTTGTCGTGGACAAAGCAAAAAGTGTAAAATGACGTTTCGCTATTTATAATAATTAGTTATTCGTTTTCAATGTTTTTGAATACAAAAGTGCAGTTATCTACGTTTGACATTTTAACGAAATGTATGTAATTTTATAAAGTTGAAATTACCTGATAAGATAAAATTATTTTCAAATATTATTTTATTTAAAAATAAATTTAAGAATTTGACACACACCTTTTGGTGAGTATGTACTCAATGATAACTAATTTTTAAATAATGTGAATACAATGTGTTTGCTCAATGATAATAACTCTACTAAAATTTGAAAAAGCTTGAAAAATAAAATTGTCTTCTTTTATCGTTTCATTATCTAAATACATTTATTCTGTAATGTAAATTTACATTATAAAATATCCGATAATATAGTTTTAAAAAAAATTATATATTATAGTAATCAAATAGAAAAAGACCTTGAGTGTTACTGATTACTGCAGTTATTTCTACTATCATAATATACATAAATACGGAACCATTTAAATACATAGGTTTTCAATATAATATTGAATTGAAAAAAAAAAATATTATAAATATTTATATGACCGAGTTGAAAATTGAGGAGGTTAAAATATAGAACTGTAAGAATAAATTCTTTCAGAATCTTTGTAAATAAAAAAAAAAATTAACTTAATAATATAGGTACCTAAATATATTTATGTTAATTTATTTTAATCGTAATGGAAAATAAAATTATCTATTTTAAGGTTTATCGATGTACCCATAAAATTTTATATTTTATCTTTTTATAATAATTTCAACATTAAAAGTTACTATCGGTAACATCAAGTTCATATTTCGATAAAATCGTCAGTTATTATAATTATTATTGATATAATGTATTGGTAAATGGTAATAACTTCTAAGGTTTATGTGCTCATTACAATATACTTACCTAATAAAATTAAAATATAAACTTATCATTAATTTTCAAAGCGCAAACCACCGGTGGTCGATCGAGTTTCTGAGATAGTGTATCGAATCATTTGTAATCAACACGAATTCAATACATTTATATATGTAAAAGTTTGAGAACCCCTTGTAGGTACTTTCAGATCTTTGTCCATTGTTGTTCTTATTCATCGGTACACAATGGTCAATATGATTTTCGACAAAAATCGGTACATAAATTCTCATCCCTATAGAAATTTAAAAACATCGGTATTTTCAACCGAAGGATTCCATTTATTTTATTTTCTCTTCCTTTTGTTGTATACATTTTTTTAACATCTGCAGAGTTATCATTGCAATTTTCCGAAAATATTCAACATTTAGTAACCTTTATTTGTAATATGAATACTAAATTACTCAAACATAATTTGATTGAACACTGTTAAAGTTATATAAATATCAATAATTTAATTAACATTTATCGTTTACCAATACCTATACTTTGTGAAATACAATATGTAGGTACGTAATACGTTTATACGAGTACAATACACTAATATACTATTCCATAAAAAGTTTTAAATCATTTTGATAAAAAACAATTGCATGCAATGCAGAAATTATAGGTTTTATTAAAATGTTGTGAAAAGTATTTGCCTGCAATATCTTAGTACCTACCTATATGTCACATACTATAGGTACCTACCTAAAAAATACCATCTACAAAGTTTATGATTTTAATTTTGATAAAAAAAAAATAGTTCAAATTTTCATTTACAAAATAATAGTTTTCATAAAATTATTTTTTAATGAGTTTTAAATTTATATAGTGATAATTAGATTAAAATACGTTACAAATCATAGACAATCCAATTAATATAATTTTTACGTCAAGTTTTTATAATCTCATTTTTTTGTATTTGCTACTCACGTTAATGTACCTTTACACGTTAAACTAATTTTACCGACTGTTTCAAATTGTAGGAACACCACCTGATTCAACTGAACATGACGTAAGCGATATTTTTTCCCACTATTGTTTATTTAAACAATTTTTGCTCGTTGTTTTTATACTCGTCAAACATTTTGCAAAACACAAGTCGAAATAAAATTAGTTATCCATTTAAAAGTATTGATTCAATATGCAGATAATATGTTGTAGATAACCTTTCAAACTAAGTATTTATATTAATTTCTTTTAAGTTACAATAGACACCTGTAATAATTATCTTATTATTTAATGTTCTATGCGTATAGTTAATGCAATTTGCGTAAGTACTTCTTTAGACTATTCTTGTCTGTTAAAATAAAAAAATAATACTCGAATCAAAAAAAATTCCTATACCTATAAATAAAATAATGTTATTCGAAACATGACGACATTCATCATTATCATTATTATACAGAATTAAGCAGTTAAATTGATAAATTTGTTGTGTTTTTTCTATCTTATACCACATGTACACAATAGCATATTAATTGTGTACATGTTTGTAATAGAACTAATTGTAAAATTAATTGTAGATGAATTTCTGTAGAGGAAACCTTATCAAAGCTTCTGTATACCGTATGCATTCGAATCACGAAAATTACTATAAAAACGGACCATATTATTGTTTAATTTCCCAATCAATACAATAATTTAACAATACATTTTTTTTTTTAGTTTAAAATATGCGATAATCTTGGTAATTATAATTAAGAATTTTCTGGTGTTAGTGATAGGAGTATGGGGTGTTTAATTATTATAATAATATATTATAAAAACTTTTAATTTAAATGATTGTCTTCTTTAATTTAACACGACACCTCGTTATAATTACTGTATACCGGCCGTTTTATTATAGTATACTAATATTATATCACATACATTATTATGTTAACGAGAATTATGTTGTTGTCTACTAAAAATACATATAATATTGTGTTAATCTCCACAGACCATGAATTCTTTGAAAATATTCAAATAAAAAAAAAAAAAAAAAATGTCGAGCAAAAAAGGGTATAAAAATAGTAATATTCATACGGTATATTATGTTCAGGCACGCAAATTGAATCAACAGACTGACGTGCCTCTTTTGTGTTAGATACACTAATAAACAAGGAGGTCGCGTTAATTAAATGACACCGTAATTATAGGTTATATGTTTTTCCTCCACACACGAGAAACACCAACAGTATTATAGTTCAGCCGCATAGGTGTGAACGCCTCTGGAACATAAGTTTGAGCAATTTTATACGTATACTACAATATTTTCTTTGTTTAAATTTCAAACACAGTGTTTCGTAATAATATGATTACTAGGTATTTACTAATTTTAATAAGCCACGTTCTATCGATTAGTGAGTACTTAAAATTAGGTACATCGTTCATAAAAATGCACATCCATATTAGCAGTTAAAAAGTGATAAAATTGTATTTTATTATATTATAAAAGAAAATACAATAACGCAATATGATGATACGATCAACGAGACGTCATGAGCGTTAAAAAATAATTCTCATGGTTGTATTAAAATTATTTATTAACGTTGGATATTTATTATTTTACTAAATTATTATACTAGTCGATTTTCCCGACTGATATGCGTCATGCTATTAGCATGGTATCAATTAATAAAAATAAAACATTACGGTTCATGCAATGAGCAATAATAATAATTTAATGAGATTTCGAGCAGTTTATTGACGCGTAAACCACGTATACGAGTAATTATACCTGTTAAGACGTAAACCGGGCAATAGGTATCTAAACCGCTGCAGCAGTAGTTATTTGTAGCAAAGATATTTTTTATGTTAGAAATTGTTTATGAGCCACACACACTTGTATTGAACGCTAAAAATATACGTATAGTAAGTACCTACGTATGACGTAGTGTACTTAATATTATATGTTATGAATTGGTAATTATTTCTCTTTTTATTAAAAATGATATGTGCACGAATAAAAAAAAAAAAAAAAAAAAAAAAGAAGAATGGTGCACTGGTGATATTTTATTATTGACGATAATTATTATTTACAGTCGAAGGCCGAAAATAAATTACATATTATCGTCGTCGTAACACTATACATAACGTACAAACTCTCCGTGTGATTGGAAAAAAAAGAATTGTAAATGGGTATAATATGTAATAGGACAGACCCGGATCCACTGTAGTTCTGCAGTATAAATCAATTTGCATACGTCGATATCGCGATAATTAGTATCACTATACATATATATATATATCGATTTCTATACATCGATTTTGGCAGTAACTTATTATTTCATTATTTTCCGAAACACTGTTGCAGATATTATACACGCATTTAACGTACCGAATATCGTAACGAAACACATTTGAATCGAATTATACTGAATAACCCATCGTATTAAAATGTATTATACGTACGAGGTACATATGTTTATCATTAATACAGACAGACGGTCTAGGTTACGACCTACATTATATACATACATTTATACAAACACCAAGTACGCGCGTCAGGTGATATTAATCCCATGGCGCCAATTAAAAACTATTATCCATAAATATAATATATTATATTATTATTATTGTGCTTGTGAACAGGTGAAATATATACCATACCGTACAAGGTCAGTGTAGTTCGACGTGTTTTTCGCGTGTAATTTAATACGCGACATATACGATGGTTTTAATATATCATATCGTTGTTTATGCGATTATATAATATTATATCATGTGAAATAGGGTGACAATTGATAGCGCTGACAGCGGAGGAGAAGTTAACGCATGCAGAAAATCAATTTGGTGCAACAGGTATTAGCAATATATAGTACGGTCGGTGCCAATAAAATATTATTGGCAGTTTGTGAACATAAATACTATATGTATATATATATATATATATATATACATAATATTATATATGTATAGGTATATGCATATTTATTATGTATGCGTGTGTATAGGCTTACAAAACATTATTTATACCGACAACTTCGAAGAAAATTGTATTGCATACAGGTAGGTAAATATTGTTGTCTAGCTGTCTGGTAACCGTGGATTAAGTCGTCTCAAAGGTTAAATAATTGAGTTTACTCGGTAATTTATTTCAAATATTTTTTTTCTCTTAACTCATGCGTTTATAATAATAATAATATATTCGTCGAAAGAAATTTATTGTAATTCGTGTTATTGATGAAACAACTGTTATTACGTAGGCGCCTATATAATTAAAAAATATGTGTTTTAGTCTTTGACGGCTTGGCATTTTATATGTTTTATTACGATAGGTTAAATAATAATATGACATATTGCCAGACAATGTATAAAATACATTTGTTTTTTTTTTTTACTATTGTGTAAGTCAAGTCACCAAATATTAATGAAACTATTAATATGGCTAGTAAAAAATATGCTGAGATGTGCGCTGAAAAACGTAATTAATTCAAGAAAATTGTTACATTCGTCCAAAAGTTATAAAATATCGATTTTCAAGTACTGTAGAGCTTAAGCCGGTAGATACGAACTCGTACTGGAATCGACAGTGCTCACGAACGAATGACAAGAGCGAGAAATAGGGGACATTATAATGAGTGAGTGGTTGTTGGGTATACAAATTGGAAGAAATGAAGCGTAGACGGTAAATTGACACCGGTAGGAATAGGCTTGGGGAAACAGCGGATGAGCGTAGTGCCGGGAATTGAAACTTCTCCTCAGGAAACGATCTGATTATAAGGACCCGGCAAGAATAGGATTAAAGGACCTACTCTGATAAGAAGCAGGTCCCTCTCTGTGCTACGCACGAAGGATAGTTTCCTCTATACACAACCCAAAAGGAAAATAACATAATATATATATATATCTGCGACGAATGTTGAGAAGTTTCACTGTGCGCTATTTGTATGCTTGTTCCTGGATATTCATGGATTGTGTGCGTTTATATTGCAGTTTTTAAGAGTTTCAGTACACATTTTGAAAACTTCTATCACCCTCAGATTAATGTATATAAATATAGTTTTTGGTAGTAATCGCAATACAGCAGTTAGAATTATACTCCGTTTAGTTATCTGATATCTTACTTTCATCAAGTTTGTACATATTTTACATACAACTCAAAATAATAACTATGTACTTGTAGATATGATATATCTGATATATTAACATTATTAATTAATAAAAATACATCACTTTTATTCATTTTTTGAAACAAAAAAGTTAGCATATAAATATATTAACTATTTTTTTAACAGTCCTCTATACACTTGGTTAGAATTGAGAAAAATGTATAGTTAGATACACGTCAAACTACTATAGAAGTTTTCGGATATAAGATAATATATAATTAACTATTTGTGGAGACTTAATCACCGAAAACTTTGACAATACTGACTGTTCAACAAATGTAGTTTAACAAATAAGACAGTTTCAGAAAATGAAGAAACGACACATTCATTCCACTAAAACTATATAAAATATAAATGTATTAACTTTTACTTTTAAACTTAATAGACGACTACAGCGACTACAGTGAAGACGGTGAGCGGTTAGAGTGATTGTAAATTACTTAACTCGAACGCTCTTCAGAAAATCGTATTTATATAACTTGTGAATTCTTGCCGACGTTTAGGGGTGGTATAGTAGTTCGCATTCCGATTTTTCTCGATTTCAAGTTTAATATAGTATATAATTGGATCAGCGTGAAACCCGTGTATATAATGTATCAGTAGTGAGTGAAAAGAGATCGGAATATTTTATCCGGTACCGATCGCGCTTGTATTTCGAGTAAAAAGCGCTAAATACTTGACTTATTGAAAATAGAATTAAGGATACAAGTCGATATATTTGGCTGATTCTCCCTGTCTGGAACGTGTATCGGGTAGTTCAAAGATTATTTACCCGGGATCAAATTCATCTGATACCGACCTTATACGGGATGTCCTATCTTCGCGATCGAGAATTTTTATCTTGGCTCTTAAATCATTAATTATATATATGCTAGTTTTAAATATTATGTGATATTTAATTAACCGTATTGAATGATAACATTTTAATTAAAAGTTACGTGATGCATATTCGTTTTAATCTGAACATCACCCACAGTATAAGTTGTGTTCAACTCTTGTCCAGAATTCCAACTGAATTGAATAGGGTGTAACGATTTTATAAACGTAAATATCGATTTCGGAAAAGACCACACAAGTACTACGATTGTACTTTAAGTATAACGTACAGCGTCATTTATAATAGTAATTGTAGAAAATAATTACAATGGTTTCGATGTACGTGATTTCACGCGCGCATTGTCGAAATCAAATGCAATAATACATAATGTTGTTAATTAAAAATGGTTTTTAAAGGAGTAAATAATAATAGTAATAATAATAATAATAGGGTTTTGTAAAGACTATAATTACAAGTGGTTATAACGTAGGTATTAAAAAATCGGTGCTAAAACGATTCTTATTAAAAAGTAGTTTATAATTGCTTCAAATTATCGTTCAACGCGCCTTGTTTATGTTGGCTTTAAGTGCCCCAAAAAATGACTGTTGGTAACATGCTCATATAACAGTATATCGATCGGATTATGAAATAATCCACACCTATTTTGATGTAGGTACACAATTGTGTTTGGGTGTTGAAATTCGAAAAATGTTTAAAACCAAAAAGATGACTAGCAGTTCTTATAAGAAAAATAGGTACATAATAACAAAATAATAATATGATCCGTATACAGATCAAAAACTCGCTCTTATTTCTGGTTTACCTTTCTTTGTTATAATATATTGAACACATCGTATTGTAATGATTTTCTAAATAATCCAACGGCTATAATTATTTACGTAAAACATGAAAGTCCGTGTTTGGGTTTTTTAAATTGGCCGTTATAGAGGTCAACAATTGCGTGGCATACCCACCTATAAACAAAACACGGTGTAAAAATACGTGTTTAATAAGCAGGCACACATAATATTACAGTAACTACCAGCTATTACCGTTTAAAATATAAAATTCAAATAGCAATTGGGTTTTAATGTATTGCATAAAATAAATATTTGTTCGTATTGCAGCAGCGATATAATAACAAATTAAACGGATTTTTATTTTAAATTAAATTTTCTAATGCGTAGGTAATTAATGTTTATATCTACTAACGTTGCGTATTAGCGTTGATTTATTGGATTGACGCTGATTTTTTTTTTCTGCAATTATAATATTATTAATATTTTGTGAAAAAATCGTTTTCGAACATTTCTGTGTCAAACCAATTATTAACACACTCGTCAGGAGTTCGTTTTAATTTTTATTGTAATACGCATTCGTTATAATAATAATAATTATTATTATAATGTATTATAATTGCACTTTAAAATCCGCGGACTATATTTCACTGTATTTACTCGTGGACCGGGCGGCAAAGTAGAAAACGAGATTTTGTCGTTTTAAATTCATTGCATGTCACGTTTGTCAGTATGGTATTATAATTTTTATTATTGTTTATATATTTTTCGTATCCGCATCGTGTACTCGTGTCGCTCCAACGCGTGAGCCACGACCTATCCATGTGCTCTATTTCATTTTACACTCAATGTAGCCACTGCTATTATTATTATTATATTATTATTATTATTATTATTATTATCGCCATAGCAATCGTGTCGGTCTCTCGAAAATCCGTTAAAAACTCATTCTATGATTTACTGCATGTGCGCGCTTAATTGTACTCGCTTCTATTATGCAACGCGTATATTGTTATTAGGTAGATTTACTATGTATTTTATACGCACACACGCGTGTGTGGGAATTTTGAATTTTGTGAATCGACTTAAAATTTCGATATTGTGTTAAGCGTGAGACATTTATTTGCACAACCAAGTTTCAACACACTTTTCATTTTACAATAATTAAAATCCTTAAAATTTAGCAAGAAAAAAATTGAAATAATAATGTTATCTATTTTTCTGAAATTGTATCATTCAAATCTCGAATAGGTACTGATCGAATTATAATCAATCATTAACAAATATTTAGCATTTTTATGAAATAAGTGATTGGAATAGTTATTTGAAATAACCTATGAAATTTAATAGCACTATGACTTGTCTCGCATTATAAACTCATTGAACGTACTCCAAGTATCCAAAAAACTTGTTGATAAATGTTTAGTTTTCTTTTGAATGTTGTAGAAAAGTCACTAAACATTTTTCAATCAATTAAAACGATTGAGTATGATATTGAGCGTTTTATATTGACAAAGAGATGTGTTTTATTCCACTTTGTTTTAAATAAACAAAAAAATAATAATACTAACAATAACCACGTGTTTCTGATTTGAAATTGGCCGAGTGAGTGACCTTGCAATATCTTTACATCGTCCATACAATGTGCAACCAGAGCAGAATGTAATACCTATAGTTGTAAAAACGTGAATTTGACAACGTTGTGTTAAAAACTGTTAGTTAAATATTCTGTATACACTATTACTTCAATTTGTTTTTTTTTTTTTTAATAGCTTCACAATACAAAAATATAAAAAAGCTTGACAGAATCCTGATATAGCCACGTAAGCATTTGTCTTGCTACTATTGCCTCGATACATTATATTAGTGTATTGTGATGCCTTTTGTTTAAGCAAGATATATTTTTATATTCATAGAACTATTGTGATCCAAGCTTGTTGCAAAAATATTTTCGAATGTTTTCGACGGTAGTATTTAAAATAAAATAAAAATGTGATATTTTACCTACTATAAAAATACATATATACTATATAGTTTTAAAAAACATAAATTGATTAGTAATTACTATTGATATATTCCGTTAACTTAATTTTATACGTAAACGCGTTTTATGTTAGGTAAGTAGGTTTATAATATACTCGATGGAACGTTCCGTCTTTCCGGTTAGCCGTCGGCGAAAACACCGCTGTATACTATATATGACGTGTATAATATATATTTTTTTCATTTCTAAATCGTTGAGTCACCTCGTCTGCGATGAATATATTATTCAATTATATGATATAAATTCATGTACAACACAACTGTACTCGTACCATCACGGCTTGGGTATAATAATAATAACTGCTGTAATAATAGTTGTAAAAATATAATATAATAATGATAACAATAATATGTATGTAGTGAGAGACTCGAATTCGTTTGCGACGGATGGCTGAAAAGGTGACGGTTTGAGTGGACAGAGATGGCTGAGCTGGGGGTAGACTTATGTGATGGAGGGTTAGTTCGATTTGTTAAACGTGCTCGTTTTGCGAAATAAACGTGTACCTTCCACCCGTTTGTTCGACGCTGCCGTCCGCGGGCTTCGTAACGAGACCGACCTACCCGTACAGAGGGCTGAGAGCCTCATCATCGGGTATGTCGATCACGTACGTCGCGCGCCCCGGCGGGTTTTCGTTCGTATACAGTCAAGGCGGTGGTTATATACTCTGATTGGAAAGAAGGAGCGGCGATGGCACGGGAGCATATACTATACAGAGGGCGGTCTCCCACGTTTTTCGTTTTATACAGCAAGACGAAAAAATAGAAAAACGCGATGGACCACCCTGTAGACTTCTGCTGTAACCCGTCTATCTCGATTGCCGAACAGGTATACATCTATGCGCATAGGCGGTGGCGACAATTCAATTACCGAAACGAACCATATCATTATTCCGGTGTTACATGGCTACTGCGCATCTGCTATTAAGGCGGTCGGTCGTGGAAGTAGTCCGCTAGAGTTTTTTCCTGGGACCAATTTAGAAATTAATTTCTATAAACCCCGTCGTCCTGTGTATAAACACATACGCAAAACATTATTTAATATGTGTGAGTGTGTTGCCTCAATAAGTAGATGCTTTACAACTATGTACGTGTATCATAATTCTATTATTATAAAGGTTTATGGTGGATAATACTCTGTGACCAAACTGATCTATTTAGTGTACTTATTATTGCCGTTAAGACGAAATTTAAACCCTTAAATCATCCACCCCAAAAAATACAACCCTTTATTAAAATCGTTCGACTTAATATTATCGCATGTTACGTAAAATTAATGTTATACCATGTCCTGATTATAGTATATTAAAGGTTTTCCTATACGGCAGGGTTCCTTAATATTTTATAATATTATCATTTATTATTTACGAGTAGCTCGTAAGCCATTTGAATGTTCTACAAATTTATTTATTATAAAATTCACTTACGGTTGAAGGATAGCGGTATGAAATATTATTTTTCGGTGTTTCCCTGTAACCACAACGTATAATATTATTATATTATAGTGCGTAGTTTACGTTGTTGGGTAAATTTTCAAAATACTTTGCAATTGTAGTAAATGGCCCGTTACGACAAACAATCTATTATGTCGTTAAATGAAAAATCACCTAAAAAGTCCAGATTGGCGCCAACCTATTTGTTAAAAATATACGAGAACAAAAACTAATTTCATAAAATATTTTAAGAATAATAAATTTATAATGTATTATTTATTTGTAGGTTTTATAATAAATTACTGCAGAACTTAATACAATATAAAGTGAAATTAACGTCTATATATTTTATAAATATATATAAATCAATTCTAGATTGTGTTTAATATGTTTTTAATATAATAAATCAATATAATCTGCACATTTAAATATTACAATTTACAACATATAAATCGCAACTAATAAAATATCATATATTATGTAAACACGATTGAACCTATTATTCTGTCATCGTTTTCAACTTTCCGTTAGAATGTAAATTTACATTTATAACAACATTTTCTTAAGAATTCGAACTGTCATTCACTAATTTCAAAAAAAATTCTAAGCGGTGTCTGCATATGTGTAATTATCTTTACACATAGAAACAGAACAATGAGTATAATATCATATATCATATAATAGAGCTGACTATTAATCTAAATTTATATAAGTGCCATATGAATATTAATTATAAAAAACATTCAATAAAAAAAGTCCTATTTTTATTCTCTTTAAACCACAGCTGTTCGCCGACTATCGTATAAATAATCAAGCGTTTTTTAATTTATATTCAATGACCGCAACGGCAATACTTAGACATTAATATTATATTTTACTTATACAACAACACAAAAGATTGAACCCTTTTATATACATCGCGCGTACAATCGTGTTATATGCCGTTTACTTAAAAAGACAATGGTTCCTAATGTGTACGCACCTACTCTTTTAAAAATGAATATTTAGGGCCTACGTGCCATCTGATATACACATGTATTACGCGTAGGTACAAATACATAAAATATAAATGCTTAGAACAACTGCGAGCAAAACGCAAAAACACATACGCGCCAAGTTAAGTTATCTTTAACGAAGAGTAAACGAGACTATTTTTTTCCCCAACGTTTCGGCTGGAGTTTTCTTGTTGGAGAATTTCCAGCGCAAATATCTGCAACGTGAAAAACAAATAGTAAATGCTTGAATGACGATTTACAGTATGGTTCGGTTACTTTATATACATTACACCGCAGTTAACCGTGTTTTATAAATTCTCACGTATTTGCATAATCTCGGGTTCTTATAATTAATTAAACGCAGCAGCTTATGTAAAACTCCGTACGTAGGTATATATCATATAATAATATTATATGTTTATATATTTTATATATAGACGTGCTTGAAAAATTTAACGAACGGGGTTGTTTTAAAGTTTAAACGGTTCAAAAGCTTTTTGCGGGCACCGATATATACATCGTTAAGAATATTGTTTCTTGTGTGAACCGAAAGCATACAGTAATAAAAGTTTTTACTTTACGCTCATATGAATACTGTGATTACTAGTGATATAACTAGTGTTCAAGGTATAGGTAGTGGCTAGTGAAATAGAAAAAAGTCAAATAAATTAGCTACAAACTGTAATAATTAGTCTAGCTAGTATTGCAGAGCTCTTGAAACTATTACAATAATAATAACATAATGTTTGGTGGTTCTTATAATACGAATATATATTATGTCGATATTAATCTATATGATGTTCATGTTTGGTAAAAAAAAATTCATAACGTATGTTAAAAAAGTAATCAAGCCGTAATCGATTCGTGCGAGTATAAATCAAAACTATTTTCGCTACACTAAAAAACTTCAGTTTTTATATTATGCATGAAAATAAAACGAAAAAACGAATAAAAATGTAGGTGAACATAATTATATTACTATACGCGTTAAAATTCGATAGCGATTCGAGACACCATAAACACGCATACCCTTGAGAGAGTGGTGCTCTTCATTAATTCAGTAAAGCCACGAAAATTATCATTTGCCGAGATCTTAACCAGAATAAAATATTATAATAAATATATATGTAAGTAATATATTTCGTACTATGCGCTTCAATTGTAAATAATTTATTCAGATTAATTTTTCGGTCGCGGATGTTTCCTTAAAATAAATGTTATTTATTAAAAATATACAGTGAGACAAAAATATGCGATATCTTCAAACATATTCCTTCTAGTTAAATAGTTTAGTTCAAAAGCAGCTGTTTTCGGTAAACAGTTTGAATGATTTGAACAAATTTCAGATATTTGTTATTATCTAAAATATATCATGGCAACCAACAACAAAGTGGTCGTGTATCAAGTATATGAAAATAAGTTGTAACTTGTAGTAGTAAGTTTATAAGTTTGTTGGTACGAAATTAAATTTACTATAAATCACTTGTATTCACGTAAATGAGTTTTCATACAACTCTAAAGACTTCGTTTACGTATAAAGATGTTTATTTGTACTTAAATACAAAAAAGAGTTCGGAATTACTTTTAAATCCTAGTTATGTTTATCCCATTGTGAATATGCGTAAATATACCAAATACTACTGTATTCTACGCGTCTGCAGTCAATTTCAATTTATATCCTAATATTCATTCGTAAAAATAAGTTCGACAAATGGATTTTGAGGAAAATCAATTGTTTCAAACACATTCAAACGAAATTTAAGCATTTTAAATAAATGAGAAATGTGGTAAACATTATTTTCCGACGTGAATATTATGACGTTCTAAGTTAAAACTATATATCTAAATGCAGTACACTGGAATTTAAAATATTAAGTTTAAAGAATAATATTTTAATAACACGTCTATAAATTTTCGTGTTAACCATATAATAATAACGATAGCAATGATGGTTTATGTTTAATTTCCATATCAAATATTTGCGTTATGATAGTTGATAATGCGATGAAACAATATTAAATATAATTAAACCATTTTTAAAATACACTCGTCATCTTTTTAATTATCTGTGTAATAGCATAAAATTATTCTAAATATTTTAATATGTTTTTAAATTATTTTATTATTTTTTCCACATTATTTCATTTTCTAATGAAAACGTTTTCTTTAAAATTGAATTTGAAATGTTCAGTCATACTGCATAATTTTATAATTTAAATTTCATTTCAAGATCTTCAATTTATTGTTCTCTCATTAACTTTAATTCAGATTTGTTTTTTGAGTTCTTATAATTATTCACAAAAGAGCGTAGGTTGCACTTCCTACTTTTTTTTTATGTTTATTTAAGTAGACAAATTTTTTACACAATCACATGAATAGCTCGTTCATAAATCACGACGATGCGTAGCGTAATAAAGGTGAAACTATTTTTTTTTCTTCCCGTTGTTTTAATAAAACCCATTACAAGCTATTCAGCAGATAACCTGATTTCAACCGCTGTTTAGACGACACTAGAGTGACTAAGACGAATCTCAGTGATTAATGAATATACATTGTATTTTAATTGTTATCCTACGACGAAAAATAAATGCACTATAGCAGTAAACAAATAATAAGTTATTATTTTTTACCGAAAATTTAGCAATAAAAACTATAATATTGTTTTCGAGTTAATCACTAAATAACTGATCGAATTTATTGTCGTAAATCAAAAAATAAAACTTTTTTATTATTACATGGCACGTTTCAATTTGTCATTAAATAAAAAATAAGAAAAAGACATAAGAAAAAATGTAGCACTCCACTAAATATATATATATTATATTTCAACATATCTCCGTTTAGTATCCTCTTTCCTCATTTCATCTCAGACACACACGCTATTACGTACTACCACCACCAAACAAAATAATGTCTTTATTCTTTTAGGATGCTATTTCCACCCTTCCGATTTCTACTTGACTGTATATTGTCTGATGTAATTTCATAGTTTTACAAAGTTAAAAACTAAACGCCATAGAAAATACAAAACTTTCACAGACCCCCAAAACTTCAGTATATTAATCATTTTGCATCCGGGAAAAAAGTTTTCTTGCAATATTTTTCTCGTCCTTTTCATACATATTGAACTATCTGCTACTTCAGTACTTACACGAGTCCCTAAAAAAAATATCAATACAATTTAAATAATTATCTTTATGCATTCGATGTAATACGTAAAACACACGTTCAATTTGTATGAGGTGATTAGACAAAATATCATTTTGACCAATTAATCTAAATACAAATTATTATATATTAACTTTTTACCAAATAGTAAAATAAATTTAAGTACAAATTAAAAATCTAAACTTTCCTATTTATGTGAATAGATTTGTTTTTAAAATGCAAATAGATGAATTTATGAAATAACAAAAGTATAATTTAATTTAATGATGTTTATCCCATACTTTTTAAGATTACATACAAAAATAATAAATCGCATTGATAGTTTACAATACTTTGTTAATCTCAATCAAGTGTTTTTTTTTTTTTTGAGATTTAACATAATTATAGATATGTAGAAATAATTTAAATATACATATCGATTGATAATGGCAATAATTTTCGGCTTGCAATTTTGTTTACCGACTCTAATTTTTTTTTTTTTTTTTATAAATTATAATATTAAAAATGTTCTAAAATATTTATTCAAATTCAATAACCTTTAATTAGATTTTTGCTTCATATATATACATCGTGTATATTGGTCATCCGCCCAAACAAACCCTACTCAGGTTACGTTAAGTGATATGGCTCGTGTTTCTTATGCGCGCCACTGCAAGTATAATAAGGATATGTATCCAATTTTTTGAATCGATTTAATATTCAAAACGTGTCACACCCAGATACGACACTTGTTTATTTTTGTATTAACGCGAACACTTCGGGTACAGAGAGATATAAGTTTACTGAAATTAAAAGTTGGTAGGGAGAAAAAGAAACCGTTCGCCAAGTGTTTCAGAAACTTGTCAATTAAACCCCCTTCCACTCTCTCCCTGCAGACCATCAGTGCAGTAAGTTTTTACGTTAGTAAATGCACATCCAGTGCTATATATATTGTTATACAAGCACACACACACACATATATAATATATATGTATATAAATATAATGAAATAAAAAAGTCCGGAGCTTTTTTTTTCATTCTTTTCTTTCATCATATCTCCTTTGGGGTAGTTGTATTCTTTGTTGAAAAAGCACTTTGGGCTAGTTGAATATTAAATTCCATACGTAAAAATGGGCCTTTGCCTAGCCGAACGGAGAACAGAAATCTTTATAAGCAAAAATTAGTATCTATGTACGTATAAGCAGGTGTACCTATATATACACACAAATTCTCCTATAACTCAATAAACTAGTTATATACGTGTTTTTCTTTGCAGCCACCATTTTATAACAACATGACAAATCAAACCAAATAATACACGTTGAAAAATGTTTTTGTAAAACCATAAATTTTAAACTTTGAACTCGATTTGAATGTCACGTGGTTGACAAGCTGTCACGATGAATAAAAATTACACTATTCAATTTCGTCTTTATCCTCTTAGTAGGTACTTCTCTATTTCTTAACAATTTAATCTTCTTGATTTACATTTTAAACGGATTACGAATAACTTAAGATATGCAAATGGATTTTGAATAAATAATTTCAATAAGCTGTTAAGGAAGAACGCGATAACGGGTGCGCTCTATGAACATATTAATAACTTGCAAGTTGCGTTTGTATATTAGCGCGTACATTGCATCTAAATGTTTTAATACTCATGATAAGTCAATAGATAAATAAAAAAAAATAATTAACAATTAATAAAAATCAACTAAATAATTAATAAAGATTTAATTTAAATTTATATTTCATATTTATAAACTGTAATGTGTAGTTTGATTAGAGACCGAAATAATATTATTTATTAAATATACAACAATCTTATCAATAGTCATAATATTTAAAATTAAATAAAAAGGTTTTTTGGGTTAAAAGTACTCTATACATCTGCAGAACAATTAAAAAATGCCCAGAAACTTTTACGATTACAGTTTCTTTTATTTATTTATTTATTATTTATTATTATTATTTTTTTTAATAACCGCAAAAACTCCAGTCCAGTATAATTAAAAGTATTGAAAAAGAAAAACTGAAGACCGAAATATGTTTATTAACCAAAAGGGGTTCTTCGCAACTTGCTTTTAATCTGTATAAGTCGCATACCTAATGGGTTTCTTTTCATCGGTTTCAATTTTTTATTATTATTATTATTATTATTATTATTCAAACTTCCATTTCGAGAGAGCAATCGACCGAATGAGAATATTATTTAAGCACAGAAGGCGCCTGTATCATTTCAAATGAAACGATTTTGTTTTAATATAAGCTACTGAAACTAAATCGAAAAAAAAATTAAATAACAACTCGAGCTCTTACTGTAAAAAAGTAAATATTTGTTTTTTTGTTTAGCAATCGAATTGAACGGAAAATAGTCTCGTTCACGCTAGATTCGTTTATCTAGTGAAATTATATTAGAACATTTTTCCTTTTTTAGGTGTAGTACATCGTTAGTTACGTAAGGTAGTTCTATAAAAAAAAAAAACTTCTGATCATTGTTGACTTTTGCCATATATAAGAAACTTTCATGTGAACCATGCAGCTACGGTAGAAGGGATGAGTTATGACACAGACCGTTCAAGCGTTCGTTAATTTCTTTAGGGGAGAAGCATGAGACACTTTTTTCTGATCAAGGTGTGAAAAAAAACCCAGTGGATTTAGGGTATGATGAGCGTCGAACTTAGATTTCAAGTGAGTAAGATGGTTCAGGCTAATGGGAAATCGATGATTTCACGGGGAAAGGAGAATCATCTGTTAATTCTCCATGAGTCAATGTGGATGTAGGATAACCTTTCTGTTCTTTTTTCCGTAGCACATCGTTAATACGAGATTGCAATTCGATAAAATATAAACTACATTTTTGAGTTGTACATTTTTAATAACGTTCATCGATCGACTCTTTCTTATATGTTGTGAAAAACGAAGTTAAAAACATTTCAAAATGCTTTTACCCTGACTGAAACGTATTTTAGATAGTCTATTGAATTTTTAATTTAATTTTTATGTTACTAAAAAGGGTTCATGAAGATTCTAGTTTTTATTGTAACATAAAACCGTTTATTTTGTTGTCTTTGTTAGTAAATTTATTTTTATATTGATCCTGGTTATTTTGTCAGCTAAGGGTTAACATTAATAATAAAATATTACTAATAAAAGATCTTAAAAAGTAAACTTTAAATACCACTCAAATAGCCCGGAAAAATTTCAAAATTATGAAAGTATATTCTTTATGAATAAATAATATTTTCTAATTTATTTTAAGATATACACATTTATTTAAATACACCTAAATAATTAATGCATCACGAATATTAATACCAGTGAAAAAACATTTTTAAATATTGAGAAAATGTATTCATCTAACAATATTATTGGTATTTTTTCTTTTTATCAAATCAAATTAACTTAAAAATGATATTACTATTTGATTGGAAAAATTTAATATAGTATAATATTTGAGAAATGTAATGTCATAAATTGTTCTGAAAGTTTTTAAGAAACATAAAAACTTTTAATCATCTAGGTACTTACCTAATACCTTCAATGAAATAAATTAGTAATACTTTCAATAGTAATAATGACTCATTTAAATAAGTAATACAATAGACTTACTAGATATCTAGTGTATCGGCAAATTTCATTAGAAATTAAAATATTAAATTACGAAATATTAATATGTAAGTACTTATGTCTTATATACTATATTTTATTGAACAATATTATATCGTTTATTTATGTGTTCACAAAATGTGTTAGGGAATCATAATAATAATAACTTACATTTTTTTTTTTTATAAAGCTGCGATGTTAGTTAGTAATAAAACAAAATATATATTCTACATGGACTTAAATAATTGTACTACATCTGCATAGCATATTCGGTAATTGCACGCAAACCCGTCAGCTACAGAGTATAATTTACCGGTAAGGGTGGCAATAAATAGAACTTAACACTTATTTTTTATTTGTATATTCCAATTTGCATGTTATGTGATAACGAGCTGTCATTTCCAGTCTCGACGACATTTTTAAAATTGTCAACCATTGCATTATTTTTCCCACCCAAAATAAAACTGACTCGTGTCGTGTCACTTGTGTCTTTAGGACGCGCTACCACCCAAAATGGAAAAAAAAGAAAACGAAGAATAAAAAGATATGGTCCCATCCGAGAAAGGGTAATCGTGTATGGAAGCAGTTATAAGGAGCCGAGTTTAAGTTATGCGACGCGCACGCACACGTGGACTGTATACGATCTCTGCTCTGTGCGTGGTACATAAAACTGTCGATGGAAGTGGCGATAATAAAATAAAGAGAGTGAAAAAAATAAAGAGCAGGACAGACAATATATTAAGTGTCGAACATTGGGATTCATACAGTTAAGAAAAAGGTTTGTTTAGAGGGCATGTTTTTTTTATGAAAATCGTTGCGCATAAACCAAAAACAAACACGGGGAGAAATGTGCCCCGTAAACATTACCTCCCCCGTCCGCGATGATTTATATATAAAATATACCAACATATTGAAGAAAAAAAATGTCGAGCTTGTGTTTTCTTTTTTGGATCAATTTAATGAAACACAACAGTCAATATATATTCTTATAGCGTAATACTATAATTAAGTGATTAAACTGTTTTGAAAACGCTGTGTCGGTTTGTTTACTCAATATTACATTATGTCAAACTCGTGTACTAGGATGATAATATCGTACATTGTACGCGATTCGTATAACTTTAATACATATATTTTTATCATTATTATTATTAAATTCGATAAAAAAAAGTTATATTATATTACAATATTATTATGTGCGGGCCAACTCAATATAAATATTTTGTATACTATCCGTGTGTATATACCTAAGCTTAAATAAAATAATAATATATTTTCACAAAATTCTCGTTTACTATTTGAATATTTTCTAGTATATAATATGTATAATATATAGTGAGTGATAATATATGTTTCGGGGGGGAGGTAAAAAGAGAATTGTAGAACTCGGGTATACAATCAATCGCGTGAATTATTAATGGAAAACGAAAGAACCCAGAGTTTATAACCTGAAAGAACCTTTGACATGTAAAACGTGACCTTTAAATTTACTTAATGCGTTCCACAGCACAAACGAATTTAAAATTATATCTATTAAATACGTTATTCTTTTTTGTTGGTTCGTTATACATATAGGTATCCTACTAAATTGTAGATAAAAACAAATGTATTCATAAATTTTATAATATGTTAATGGGCTTTGATCGAGTGATTATTAAACATAATATTATTTAAATATAGCAATATTACTTTAGTATAGCAACATATAATAACTATTATAATGTGATTGGTATCCAAATTCCGAATTGGTATTAACTACTTCAAACGTACAAAATATATGTTTGACATAATTTTAAACGAATATAGTTCGATTTTACTTCATTTTAGATTCTGATCAGAGCATGTAATAAAGTATTAAAAACTAATAAAAGTATGTACATTATAAATTATTATGAAATGTTAAAACATGAAATCAATCAAAGAATTATAATTAGAAGATACTTAGGATCTAAAACAATGAAAAAAGTAATTCGTGTATTGAGTTGAAAGTTAAAAAAAAATACTCTCAAACTATCTACTTGCTTTAATATTGCCAACTTGTATAAATGGATACAATTATTATGTTAATTCTGTTTTTACTAACTAGCTGTTTCATTGATTTATATGTATAATAGTGTTCAATTATCATTTTATTCACACGCACCCGAGGAAATATAAATTTTAAACAAAATAAAAATGTGTAAAATAATAAACGAATATAATATGATATATCTATGTGAAACATTTTGTACCTTCAATTATAATTTTGATTTATTATATGTTTTTCAAAACACAATAATTTTTATTGCCAACTTGGTAAAAATATACCCTTACACAAACGTCTACGTATAATATATTTCCTTGGGTACAATAATTTTAAAATCAAAACCTATTCAAGAAATTTGAATAACAAAAGAAGTGACAACAAATACATAAATAATCCATTACTGACAGTTACAAGAACCCTTACGTGTATGTCAAAAGGTCTTTTAAAATTATTATTACAAAGACGCTCACTTGATGGTCATTTTTACGTATATAAAAAAAAGTATTTACCGACATTAAATTAAGAAAACCCCCCAAAAAATTTAAGGAATTTTGGAATGTAATAAATAAAATTATTATTATTACTACCAATATCATAATATTCATGTATAGTATATCAAAAATTAAAATCGTATGTTAGTATTCAAATCAAAAGTATTGAAACACAAAACATTTTTTAAAAATGTCATACTATAGTGAAGAATATCAAAAAAAAAAACAAAAAACAATTGAAATGATATGTAAAAACGATTTTTTTTAAACTAATCATATATTTTATATTAATTATAATATTGTTATGACTAGGTACGTTATTTTGGTAATGGTGATTGTTACGATTCATAGGTATACATAATATAATATAGTATGAATTGAATATAATATATTATGGAACATTGTCAAATATTGTGTTTATCGAGTTTACATATTATTATTATAATATATTGTTTGCGATTTGTTTGCCAATTTTATTGAATTGTGTATTTTGGACGTATGTGTATTGCGTGCACACAATATTCATACCTATATATATATATATTTATATATTATATTGTAGTGTAGAAAAGGAACAATTTGACAAGACGGTTATACCAATATTGTTGTAAGCCAGCGTCTTATAGGTAGGAACACGCAGCGGCGGTGTATGAAAACAAAATCTCGCAATGAAATAGGGGCAATGTTCTGTAGATCGGTTGTATGCGTTGTGCAGAGTAGGTATGTATGTTTTATTTTTTTTACAATCGTATTTCGCGTCTCGTAATGAATTGAATTTTCGCCATGAAAATTCAATTCATTCGCCCAATCGACGACGGTGGCGGTCCTAACAGCGATATACACCTACGTATATATAATATTATATTATATAATATTATATATGTATAGAAAGATCATAAATATGTATATAAATTTATACGCTTATTGCGATTTAAATATGGAACGCGTGCAGTGGAAAACTTAACGATGGGGTATTTTTTTTTTTTTTTACGACAGGAAAAGGGTAAGCTATATTACGACGTGTGTGTTTCCAAAGCAGAGAACTCGTCAAAAAAGTGCCGCAACCGCCGCCGCCGCGCCGCCACACCATATCGCGCGTCGCGTCGTTTCCGATTGACGAGATTATTATTACTATTATTATCGTCACATGCGAGGAGGCGGCACTTATTATGTATGCGTACGGTTATTATTATTATTATGATTGTCTGCTGGCCACGTGTTCCCAACAGTCTACTATATATCAGAGCTGGTAGCTTAGAAAATTAAAAAAAAAAAAAAAAAAAACTTTAACGAGACTGTAATCAATCAACAACGACAAGATGACTATATAATATACGCTATATACCTACCTACTACGTTATAATATGTATGGATTCGTATATTTGTACAGATATATAGATCTATCTAAGGGTTAGGGTTTCTATGTAACCGACGATGACGACGACGACGGTGTATAGTATAGGTACACATACAATTGCTACACAGTGGCGTGTTTTCGACTCGCGTATAAATGTCCTTTTTTTCCCTCTCTTACATAACATTGAACCAACCCCGAAGAGTGATCGGTCGTTGCTCATTGTGCCTCAGCTGATGGTTAATAAACGTCTTGCGGTTTAGTGGTGTCACACGATCAAGAGAAACCCGAAGCAGACCCACCGCCGCGTCTGTAGTGCGGAAAAAAACGTACGCTCTCGTCTGCGTATGATTTGTCGCGAACAAATCTGTTTTGCAGTAATCCGAGTACTATACTCGTGGCGGCGCGAAATAATAATAAACAATATTATTTATATCATGCACTTACCCCCATTTGGGTTTTAGTGCTATCGGAAAACGACTCGCATATAAAGCGTTTCCATGTGATGTAGTCGCCGGAATAATTAAATATTATAAATATTTTATGTGAGAAATAAATCGGGCATTTGGAATGGTCATACGGTCACCATAGTCGTATTTTTTTTTTTTTAGAAATAAATACCAACCCCTTTTAATCTTCTAGTTACATAACAATACGTTTATACTGCAGTAAAATGCGTTCATATTCAATAAGGTTTAGTCGATTTTATTCAACATTGTATTGGTGCGAAAATCTTTTAGACGTTAATTAATGTATAAAATATATATATATACTAAATATGGTCGAACTAATGATCACCGTCCGATTAGTATGTTAATAACCATAAATTACATTAAAATTGAATAATTTTAATATAACTTAATTGTTCGTTTAATGTAAGTTATGTCTATTATATAAGGTATTATGAATATAATGTATAGGTATTATGTGTTTAAATGCTAACCGTTATTATAGCGATAGGCTGCTAGAAGAGCACCGCATCGGCTATCACGTATACTGCAATTTTCAATCGGTTCGTCAAAAATATGATGATTCAATTTGATTCTAATTAATGAAAAAATAATTAATAAAAACTGATGCTAGTGAAACCTACTCGAACAATGTACATCTGAAATCATAGCCGCGTTTTAATTGAAAGCCAAGGTTAAACAAATTAGATTAAAAATAACTTTGTTTATATACTTCATAACCAATCTAATTAAGCAATTAGACTAATTCGGTTTATTCTATGAATGCATAAGAACTCTAACTATACTCACAATATGTCACGTTGAAGTCGAAACGCTGCTAGACAAAACACACGTGTTTGTTGGTTTTTTTTTCATTTTCACCCGTTAATTACTATACTTATGAATGTTTACGCAGTTGTTGCAACGTTCTTAAGCCGATAAGTAGTAAAATCAAATGCATTTATACTAAAATAATAATTATTATACTTTCAGTCTTCAGATGTTCAGATAACATCATTAAAATATGTTGTACCTAATATACTATTTTATAATGATTTCTGAATTGTGGAAAAAACGCCGTGTCTTACAGCGCATTTCAATGACCAACTGAGCTATTTAATGTTTAGTTTAGATTACAATGTTGTCGTATTCAATATGCTTGTATAATAATACCTACCTAGATACCCACCTCTCTATATATATATTTATATTTAATAGTTTACACATATTTTCATTGTTATTATTTTAATACGCATAAACACTTATAAACGTAATAAATACTGAAAAATCTAAAATATGAACATGACAACATGTACACCAACGTATAGCAATTATAATTCCAAGGTACTTTCGAATTTTATATAGAATTTTCAAATATTTTTTATCGATAAAAAAATATAATTCATTTCTCGCATACCTTTAAAATATTTTTTGTTGATTTATACACGAGTACAACACAGTGATACAGGATTGTACTCAGGAAATTTTCTTTTTTTATAATGCTCCTAACATAAAAAGTTGAAATTTATTTAGTCTGTACATGCAATTATTATAAATAAAATTTTAGGTATCTTAAACATGTGCGTGTTATTGTAGAGATTATACCTACTTTATTAAAAAATATTAAACATTAAGCGGTACACTCAACTTCTAGTTTGATTGTGAATTGTATACCAAAAAATATATTTTAACGGCATCTTGTGAGCGTAGAGTCCTACAGATATCATAAAATAGTTTTGACATATTATTATGTATTGTGTTATTGACGTTCGATTGATTTTATGATATTGTAATAAATAAATCTTTTACTTTTGCGTATCGACCAATATCGGCATATTATTTATCACGTTAATTTAGATGTTGTGGTTAACGTTTAACGGTATCAATCACATCACATGCAATTTTATTATGTATAACATAACGTTGATAATAATATGATTTATTTCATTCCAAACTCATAAATCACGCACAGAAAATCTGAAATTTGCATGCTTTTATACCGTGTTCTTCCTGGTCAGGTAAAACGTAATTTCCACAAGTATAATATGCGATAAAATGCGTTTTGAGTCACACGAGTAAGATACACAGACCCCTGTGGTAGTGTACCTACCACCACTCGATTTTATATTGTTGTAGTTCAGTGTTTTCTATGTAAACTATAACAATATTTTGATTACCGACGTCGTAGAAGCTTTTTAAGATACATAATATTATGTTGCAACGTAGATATTTTGAAACCAATTTCTAAAAACTGTACATCTTTTTTATTCTTTGAACTTTCTTGAAAGCAAAAATATTGTTTTTAAATTAAATATTAGGTAGGTTTATTTTTTATTTTATTTACATGAAATACCTTATATTCTATCGAGTTCCACGAATAAACAACTATATAGTGCTTATTTCCTATTATAGGGAAAAATATAAATATAAGTAATATTTCATATACAACAACGTCTAGAACTATTGGTTTTTATTATCTACCATGATAATAAATTAATGGACAAAAATATGTTAATTTGTTATCAAGCCATATATATATATATTTAAAAAAATATTATCTAAGGCTTTTAAGTACCTAAAACCAAACTAATATTGTTTTCACTTAATTGGGTATTAAATAATATTATACATTATTTAAACTTCAATCGGCATCTAAATAGAGATAATTTTTAAATAGTTTTGATTTTATTTAGTAACACGCATCCATCCTAATGTAATATTATTTTATTTTTGTTGCAGGTAATGTTGAAAAAACTACGAACAGTTGTAATAATCTTGCGGCGTGATCGGAGGAACTAAAATGTTGACCCAAACATTTTTCATAATTTTCATTCGATATCTACCGAACATAAATCACTTGTTTTTAATGGTTCGATCACTTAAGCGGTACTCGCTCTTTTCACTGTCGATATGATGATATATGACGTAAAATGCAAGTTCTCAAAATATTATCCATCACAATAGCATGAAGTTATATATGTTTGTAATTTGAACGCGCGTCCTATCGAAAAATAATGCACTAGGAACAAATCGTGTAAGTAAAAATCATAAGAAACTTCAAACTTCTAAGTATAACAACAGTAGTTTCTACAATAAATTACAGTGTTGTCGGCTCGTTATATCTTCTCTATATTATAACAAAGACACATAATTATGATTCATACATCTTAAAATACTAAAATTTAATTATTAATTATACATACATACTGACTCTGTATAGTTTTGACCTATTCAAATCAAAGCTAACCTTTCGCCATTTTAATATATTTACATAACACCGTGGATTATTGTCTGTTTGATAACTATATATTGATTTAATTCGTATATTACTTAAAACGATAATATTCCAGTCGTATAAAGAGTGTGTTTTAACTTAACAACAAAAACTACCTATCAAATTTTCATTCATTCTTAGAACCGCTTTACACATCTCGTCGATAAAATATTATACCTATTTAGTGTTTAACATTATAATAGTATTGTATTATCAGATGTGCCGTTAATTTTTTTCCCGTGTCCAACAGTATAAAATAATATAATATTATTTATTTTACACGATCAATCATCATAATTATCGTCTTAAGTGACCCGAAGGTAATATTTACACAGCGGTCGACCTACTATTCAGATCATAGGTACACGTAGGTATATACGATATCGATAATAATAATATGATATTATTAATATATTATTTCTATGCTTTTCAATCGTCTGATTTTTTATATTATTAAGCATCTATTGTCGCGTAACCAAAAAGCTAAAATAAGCAGTGTGTAACCACATAATGATGAGCGACGCGTGTTACGATAATATATTATAATATTATTATTTAACTGATGACGGTACATTCCGCGTGTTATCGTTTAAACGAGTCTCGATTATACCTATATAATATAATATGTACATGAGCAGAGCGACGGGAAGAATTGAAATGATAAAATGTATTTATATCGTATTAGTATCTCTATATATCGTGGCTTGAATCGGAATGGTTTCGTTTTGTTGAAGAACATTTTTTTTGTTCCGACACCGTCATCCGAGTGTCAATAAATCATCATTATACACCGCGTAAACGCGTACATTATAATATATATCCGACAATATACAATAACAATACTATCGTATAATATAATATTATTATGCCTATATTAAGTATATCATTATGCGCTTTGAACGGTTAAACGTCAAAAAAATAATATCCAACGTCGTTTTCCGAGGGGACTTCGGTATAAGTCCACGTGTATATAATGTTATTATATTACCGCTTGCACCACTCGGTCGTATCGCGGTCGGTAATTTCTTCTTTTTTTTTTTTTTGCGTCGTTTCACTCGGCTTATTCGTACCCGGTCCCCGTTTTTTGCAAGCGCGCTGCAATCACGAGTTTTCCGTTTTGCTCCGACTGTATGTATATAGGTGTAATAGTGCCTAAAAGATGTACGTAAATAATACGACTAGAAAATATTCCAAATAATATCAGTATATTATTCGCGTGCCCAACAACGTCGTCGTCGCCGCAAACGTTTTCCTCGTATTTTAAATGTAAACGCTCGTCGTTTCCTGGTGAAATATTTCTTCCGACATAACTCAAAATCCTAATGAAGCAGTATTTTTCAGTATTATCTATCATTATCAATGATATTTTTTTTTTTTTTTGTATTACGCAGTAAGATGAGGTACACGTTACATCATTATATTATATTATTACAATGGTAAAATATGTGTTTTTTGTTAGGAATTTAATACGCATAAAAATAATTTGATTCCCGACTGGTGTTTGTTAATAATGAATACTAGCTTTATACCATTAACCCTAACCCGTGTATATAGTGTATAGGTATTGCGGCCTAATGCGTCTTCCGGATGAGGATTTAACGATTGAAATATTACGTTTAAATATATGTCACAACTAGGCAGACACACCATCATATTATTATTATATCATGACATATTATAGTATATTACGCTATAGTATCATTATGCGTAACGATAATGGCGATACCGCGGCGGCACTATTAAAACTATATACACACTGTGTGGCGCGGGACCCTCGCCGGCGGTCGTAGGTGGTAGGCACGTCGTGATGAATGAACCGCGGCGGCGCTCACACGACCACCCCGCCGGACCGCCGGCCGACGATGTCATATTTTAATAATCATATAATAATATAACGATCTCGAGTTTCCTGCTCTCTGCGTTTCGAGCTAAAACAATATAGTACAATACTACGGCGACAACAACAACAATGATAATATATTATTATTATTATTATTATAATCAATTGACGACGAGGTCTCCAAAAGTCATTAACGCCGGCCCCCGGACGACTGTGCAGCTCGAGGTTTTCGCCCGTATAATAATATTATGTACACCCGCCATTAATTACTAGCACGAGGCACAAAATCGGTACCCGGCACGCTTTGCGTCCCATTGCGATAAACGATTTTTCGATATTATGCCCGCGATCGTAGTATACAATAATATTTGACGGTCGTTTACGGATTTTGTCGCACACGATCGCGAATACGAAAGACTAGCGCCGGCCGACCGAAAATCGTTATACGCACCCCCCCAGCGCGCGTTTTCGGCGTCGCGTGTCCACGTGGAAATGAATTACTTGTATTATTATTACATTATATTATATATGTGATCGTAAAAACTCGCGACTCGGCGCAACTTTGTCGGCGGCGGGGGTCGCGTTTTTATATTTTTGGCTTTTTTTCTGTTTTGTTTTGTGGAGAGCAAACTTTTCCTATTGTTCCGCCACCGACATAAATCAGCGGCCGAATTAAACGGTCGGCTTTTAATCTGATTAAAATTCGTCGCGCGTAAATATATATATATATATATATATTATGTTATTTTATACGTGCAATTGTATACCGGGGGAACAAATCGTTTTTGGCCCGAGTATAATTTTTACTTTTTTTTTTTTTTGTTTTTGGACCCTTACCGATGCTAAGGAAAACTTTCCGACCGTAAGTCGACAAATCACGGCTACCGGCCGCCGCCGTCTCTAGGTCCGTCGAAGATTTTTCCCCGACGACTCAACGGCGGAGAGCTATAACATTATTGCGATCGACGTAAACACCCTCCTGCACGCGCGCCCTAATATAATATATAATATATATACCTATGTATTATATGTTGTGTATACAATATATTACGCATACACACCGCTCACACTTAATATTATATATATTATATGTATATACATTATACATATAAATAATAAATAATGTACTGCGGTGCAGCTGTCCCAGAAAAATGTGTCGGAAATGGCTCATATTTCAAGAAGAAAAAAGTCTGGATTTTTTTCTCTCTCTTTCTTTCGAAATCACTTCCCCGGGGACGTGATGTCGCTACCGACACCGCCGAATATACAACTATATGCACTGCCACTTGGTCGCAACCGGTCTATGATTTTTCTCGCACGTTCCCTCGCCGCAGTCAGTTCCACGATCGCGGATTGATTGGTCTGCAACAAACGTCACATCACATTAGGCAGATGGACCGCTTCGTCATAAGTGTGCGCCGCAGTCGCATGCAATGTCATTCTACCTACCACTCAGATTCCGTGTTCGCGGATTCTCTAAAATACGTCGGATTTTCAAGGTAGTATAGGATCGAATATCAACACCCGCAAAACATAAGGGTCCGATACTTAGTTACCCATCGATCAAAAAAAATTATGACAGTCGTGTCCTAATAAAATATTTAAACGTTTCATACTGTATAGCATTGATTGGCAATAAATCGTGTACAAAATCACAATACACTCCGAGTATACGGCGTATTATAACTTTACAATCGGTAGCGTTATAAAGTTGATTTAAAAAAAATAATAAGCTAAAATCAAATAATAGTTCAATTATCTTAAGATTTTTGTTGAGCGATTATATATTTCGTTCTTGGTATTCATTTAAAATAAAAATAAAATTTCAAATAATTATTAATGATTTTTGTACTGGAAAAAGTATAAAGGCCACCGTTTGATATTGTTATTATAGGTTAACTACAAAATGGCCCCCTTGAGACTTAGGTATATCCCCAAGGTCTAGCTTTAATTCGGAATTGCGTATTATAATAAAACTTGTTATAGTCTTAATCATTATTTTTGAAAGTCACACGAATGCTTCGTTCAAATGCGGTTGTCATGGAAATTTAACAAAAACAATCGGAAGTGTTCATATTTACAAACATACGATACAACTAATACGTTTTTGTACTTATTGTTTATCAAATATTGCATCTATACTTATTTCTTGTGTGCATTTGATACGGTTTTACGTTTAAATTTACTTTTACCGTTTGTTTAAACGAGCAGAGACCTAGTTAAACTTTCAAAAGAAAATTATTAGGTTTAAGTTTTCACGCTAATATGTTTGTAATAACAAAACGTGGTAAGCGGTTTACCGTTTACCCGAGGTGTTTTTGTATATTTTAGGCGTTCATCCGATTATTTAGTTAATTATATTCATGTACTTACCACTTACGTCTAAATAATTTTATATTTTAAAGTACCTATACTTAGCCATGCAATAAAACGATTGTACTACAATGGTGTGTAATAAATAATAATTATTTTTATTTTTTTTAGCATTTTATAAAATAATATATGTATTATCTGTTTTCTCGGTAAAAGAAGCGCTCGTAAAGTGCATTCACGACAATTAATAAATTCTCAAAACGAAATGTTATTTAGTTGGTAAAATCATTTTTAATTGTAGTGGTTTTCCTAATTATTTTGAATTTAACTTTTTTTGTTAATGCATTAATTTAAGTTTTAAAATGCTCAACACTAACAATTATACACGTGCTTATATTATGTTTGTTTTTATAATAAGCTAAACTTGTAATTGTGGACTTGACATTTTTTCATAAAATTAATATGATAGCGTTTTAATCGATTGTTTTTATCTATTAAGTATTGACTATTATTATAAGATTTATTTCTATTAACTTTGTTCATACTGTTCTTCAAAAAAATCATTTAACTATTAATTCAATGTATCAAAAAAAAATTTTTTTTGCGATGTTTTTAATGACTTATTATTTATCGTCGCTTTTGTATTCAAAAAAATTATATACACAATTTGTAGCCGTGTTATCTGTCTCTATTCTGTGTTATTCGTCTTGTTTAGTATTGAAGTATAAATTCATTTGTAATCAATGTTATCTATATACGCTTAATTGCTTTGGTAATTTTCTCTATTTCTTATAGTTTCAATAATTGTTTATCGAAACGTTTTAGATAATTCATTGATTGTTCTTTGATCTCGACCGTCTCTTTGTATTTAATTATAGAATTGTATACTTAACATAGGTACGTACTTTCAGTGTATATTTATTTTATGTAAAAAATAATCTAGTATTTATTTCTTTTTCAACTGAATCGCTTTTTGTTGAATGCAATATTTATATATCATCATGTTATGTTACAAATGCGCTGCTTAAAAAATTATACGAAAAACTTTCAAAGGAAAAGGAGGGATAAATATATTATATAAATGTACATATATTTTGTGCGAGTGTGAAGTAAAAAGTTGTCTTCATTTCCGGTTTGTGCTAAAATAGCAAAATTCTGAATAAACTTTATGTCAAGTTCCGATCCTTTCAGATGGTTGATGATCCCTAAAGAACACGTCAACTAACCGTGTCTATTCTTTGTCACACTTGTATACATATAAATATAAAATGTATATTATATATTATGCATGTACAACGGATGTTTATATTTTATTATTCATATTATACTTATAGATAGTATAGAAACACGCAGTTCATAAAAGAGATTTATTGTAGTTCATTATTATATAAATCCATTGACTCTTGGCTCAGGGTCCATCCCCTGCGTTGTATAGGCACGCACAAAGATTTAATTTGCCATTTTTAAATCCTGAGCGCGTATTATACGATTACATACTCCGTATTGTTTGAACAAATTGACATCGTAAATAACGCTACAATAATAATAATAATGATAATATTAACAATATATATAACATAATATCAGTTTTAGGGATTTGTTTTTCAGACCCTCTGGAGGGTAGGTACGTATAATAATAATAATAATACTCTCCGTGCCACCACATGTTGGCCGTGAGCCGCGCGTGTAATGCAATACTTTTTAATCCTGTAATGGGGTAGTGTCCTGGAGAAAAGTATATTGCGAATGATCCTATATACATTTACCCGGTATTATTGTATCAGATCTACCTGAACAGCGATCGGTCGACCCCATGTCATGGGTGTTTTTTTTTCATTCATTTTCCAGCTGCCTTAGTCATTCCTGTCAACGAAAACCATAATATATGGAACCCGAAAACAATACATTATATAGAATGCAAGTAATATTCTATTTTTGTTTTTTTAACCCCTGCCACAAATTTATATAAGTTTGGTTTTGTGTCTTCCCGCACCAGAACACCTCGGTTGGGGCGTGTGTGTTTGTGTGTATAAATATACTAATATAGATAAAAAAAAAAACGCCCTGTCGTTTCACCCCAAAACTCATCATAAAATTACACCATCATTTATAAAAATCGGCATTGTCTAATGGACTGTTTTCCCAATCTCATCGCCTACCGGTAGGTAATGATATTTGCTTCCCGTGCACAATTATATTTTTTTCTATAAAGTTCGTATAATTGTTTATTATAATATAATAATATGATAATCGAAACCAGCCGTACACTAATAATTTTCTTTAAAGAAATAACACGTAATTATTTGGTTGGTTGATAGTTGATAAAACTCTAAATTAAATATTCATTAAAGTAATGTCATATCAAGTTACTCTATTATCATTTGATAGTAGGTATATAGGGTTTACTTTTAATATTATCATTTTTATTACACTTAACCCATTTTATTCTATCGCACTGAAAAATAAATAAATAAAAAGAAACGTGATATTATTTTTATTCATGACAGTGTTCTCGCAGATAGGATTTCCCACGTCGCGCGTCGCTCCCTTTTTATTCATATTTGTGCATTATCAATATAACCGTCGCGATAGTTTATACTAAAAAAAAATTAAATGCTACCAATATTTTTATGCTATTTAATATTAATTTCATACTATACTTTCGTTTGTATGTATTTATTATTTCGAAAGTAGTTATATAATTTGTATCGAGTTCTACTGAAATCAGATACCTAGTTGATCGTCAAAAAAATATTTTACTTAATATTCTATCAATTTGAAAATAAAACTATTAAAAATATCATTATTGCTTTACAATTATATATTTAACATTTTTCAAAGCTAAATATGTTAATTATTTATTATTTATTATAGCTTCTATCTAAAACAAAAATAATACTACATCACAAAAAATTATAAATCATTTTTACTATAACAATTTACTCTAACCGAAATGCGAGGTATTTACTCGTATGATTATGTATAGGGTTAATATGATAAAATTATATCATCTAATTGAAATTTCATAAGCGATCTTACTCGTAGGGATAGTGTTATGAATGATTTGTTAACTTTTCAGAGTAACACGCGCCTAATTGGATAGCGAATGCATAATATTATAAGATTACCATCTAAATTATTCAATTTGAATTTGCAAGTGAATAGGTTGGTAGCCTTTAATTGTTAAATTCAACAGTTATAGAAATTATTGCGAATGCTTACTTGCTAAAGTAAGATTTCCGCGAATCTAAAAACAGAACCAAAAACTGAGTTACAAAAAATCGTAATAACTTTTGGACAAAAACGTATACCGAAACTCGAAACAAGCGACATACTACTACACATGCCTTTAAATTATTACTTTTGCACAGAGGGTAAACAAATTTCCAGTATTTTTATGCATTTATATTTTAATGCAAAAACCGCTGGAGCATACCATTATTTTTTCCCGTTTTTGTTAGGTCGCAAAGGTTGCTCAATACAAAAGGCATGATAATAATTTCGTTTCATACATAAGTCATTGAGTGTTGTAGTCACGTATTCGCCTTCGAGGGCCCTGATGTGTGTAACAACCCTAGAGAGAAACTCGTGCTACGTTACGGGTATATAGGGAAAACAATGTTTAAAAAAAAAAAAATACTCACCTCCCTCTTTTTTTATTTTTTCATATTACCCACTCTTATTTTATTTTTCGAGAAGTGCATTTTATACACGTAAAATAAAAACAAATAAATGAATAAGTATTGAAAAAGGTAAAAGGTAAAAGGACCTAGTACATTTCAGATGAAAGGAAACGTGAATACAATAATTATTCAATCAACGCTATACAGTAAGTTGTGTTAACGCAATTTTTATAATAAACCAGGTATAGCCGGTATAGGTACCCACATTTAGTCAATGCAAAACATAATATACAACATTGAATGTACCTATGCGTGTACTTAAATGGAAATAAATTACCTATCGTAGGATTATTCTGTTTTAGATTGCTTTAACAATGCATTTATACTTATTTAATAAAGTGGAATAAACATATGTAATAAGCCTTGAAATCATGAATACGTTGCTACCTGCCTATGTAATTTATGCTATTCAACTGAAGATTATAATGCGCATTTCGAAACGCTTTATATTCTGTTTATTTCTAACTTACTTAGTTCCATCCCGATTTACATTCAAAGTCTATTAACCGCAATTACAAAGGTTAACTTTCGTGTAGTTAACGTATTTTAAATAAATGTAATTTATACTATGGATACCTACTTTGAAGACTATGTAAATTTGATATAATTGTACTTTATTTTATATGTTTCTGTAAAAACGTATGCTATACACATTTTACATTTTTAATGAATTAATCATTTCAATCGATCTCAAATGTAAAAAAACTTTATAGCTATTTTTTTTTTTTTTACCTTGCTAATTATTTTATTTCTATTTATACCTTTTTTTTAACACAACATAGATTACAAAATTAATAAAAAAAAAATCTGACTATGACAGCTTTCTACACGTAAGCACATTCTAAATAAACAATGGTTTTCAAAACTATAGAATTGATATGAAATTAAATGTCAACTATTTGTGATGATTAATGAACGATATAGGTACTTACATCGTGCGAATATTATGTTGGTTAAAAAAATAAATATGATACAATAAATAATACGAAAAAGTATTAAAAAAAAGATTTTTTTTTTATTCAGCTTTATTTTAAAAACTAAATTTCTTAAATTTTTATTGTACCAATAATCATAAAAATACAACAGTGAAATAATCAAATCATCGAAATCAAGTAAGAACTGTAGTACTCGTCGAGTTAATTTTCTAGGGAACAGTATGCCGAAGTTCCGTTTTGAATATTAAATGTTATACGATCGTTTCGGTTGAAAAATAAATTGCATTAAAGTAAAGAAAAACAAAAACACGAACAAAAAGAAAAATCCGATAGAATTTCAACTAAAGCTTAAGGTTCCGATAATTAAATATATAAACTAAAGGGTGAATAATTGTTAGGGCCTCGGGATAAGTCAGCAAACCGTTGCTTTGGCTGCGGTCCAAGGATGCCAAGTCCCGAAATCTTTGGGATGAACAGTTGACGATATACATATACGTTCACCTCTCTTCCACGTCATATTCCCTTGTTTCACTAAAAGCAATGATGAAATGGTGTGTGGACCAATACGTTTTCAACCCTCTTTGGGCCGTAGTAAATATGATTCCTATTTATATATAATAATATGTAACGCTTCCATTAATCACATCACGCGTGTATTTGTCCATGTGTGAGTGTACGCGTGTGTGTTGTGAGTGAGTGTGAGAGAGTCAAGGATATTTTGATGGGACGTGCGAAAGATAATATGGAACCCGCCTGAATTCCTGAACTATTTCAAATTCCAGATTTTAATTAAACATCGCGCCAACATTTTATGCCCTCAACTATACCGTATAGAGACACTAAATATATGAATATATTATTATTATATATCTTATCGTCATTCTTTGGTTAAATATGTGATAGAAATTTGAATAGCTTTGGTTCAAGTAAGATTACAGAATACGGATAGAGTTCGAGGAAATCGATTACGATACATAATCGTAGACTAGGAAAATATATCAAATACAAAAATTCTCGAAAATTGTAAGAAAATATGGAAATGCTTAGTTCCGTATTCGACCATTAAGTTTATGTTTTATGGATCTCGATGTCGACGTTGTCGGCGATAAAAACTCAACCCCTACTCCGAGTTATCTGTAAAAAGCGTTTTTACGTTTCTTGTAAGTTCCGCGTGAAACGGTAAATCCGCTGGGACGACTTTGAGAAGCTATTATATTAAGCGATGCTGAAAACGAATGTGCAATTTTTGAAAAATGTTGTCGGGAAATATATAACATTCCATTCTTGGCATTTTTCCAGACCAATTTCACTGTTTCTCTGTATAGACACAGCTAGTACTGAGTTATACTAACTATAATCGTGAAACACTAAACCGTTTATGAATTCAATGGTATAGTGACGTACCCTGTTGAAATAATAATACTAAAAAAAAAAAAGAAATTTGATTAAAAAATTGATTAAAAAAAAAAAAAAATTGCCCTAATAACCGTTTTGAAATAAAAACATTATACGAATGTATAATTATTTATCTGGACATTTGGTGATTATTATCTTTACGTAACATTAAAAACTTCAACAAACTGTTAAATTGATTTTTTTTTAATTATACTAATTACTTACAACATTTTGGTCTAATTTAAATATTAAATGTGAAATAAACTAATACTACAATCACTGTTGCGATTTAAATGTTGAGCTAAAGCTAAGGGTTAATAAATTTCGAAAAAGAAATTTTTACCATCAAAAATCACACACGGCCAACTTTTAGGTTCTTTTTTTTAAATAAATTTTTATCTTTTTTAAAAAATTAATGGTGCGAAAATAAAAAGTAGTATTAAAAGAATTACGATTACCGGACCGTAAACTTAGCGTTTTACTGGTAAAGAGAAATGAAGAAGAAGAAAAAAACTTTTCTTATTTTTATTTCATTTTCTGTCACCTCGATCTTTCTCTCCGCAAACGAGTATAATATATGACGGCCACATTTTTATACGGCAAAACACAAACAATATTTTTACCAAAAAAAAATATGATTCTCTTTACGTTTACAGATATACATATACTGTAAGTATCTTCTTTTAATTCTTGTTGAGATTCTTACTTTTATGTAGGCAGTGATTTAAAGATAAAAATAACCGTAAGTATACGTCGTGAATCTTTATAGATAATATACGAATCTATTAGAGGTCAGCCATCAATTAACTAACCTGGAAATCCCTTATACTGTTCACGATGTCTGACAAAGTTCAGCGGATAGGGGAGATTGACAGGTAGGTTGTATGCGCCCAAGCGAATATGCGTTGGCTGCTTTCTACTGGCAGAAACTTGGTAGAAACTTGACGATTTAAAACCGATAGGAAATACGCCAAGATCAAACGGAATTTCACTCGTTCTTCGATGAATTGAAAACTTATTATAACTGAAAAGAAACATTGCACTTATTTGAACACAACATTCAGATGATTGAAATATTATAATACGCGGTGACAAATAACTTGAAATTTATGTTTTGTTTTAAATATTAAAAAATATTCATTCACTAGGTACCTATTTAATAAATGAAATTAAACCTTTTTACATATAAAGTCAAAATGTATTTTTTATTATTATTATTATTTAATAAAACTTAAATAATTTATATAAAATGTCAATGATATATTATATAAACATTAAATAATAACAAACTTTATATACTATTGTATTAAATCGAAAGAAAAACCATCTAATGTGATCTTGATCAAATACAGATATAGTAAACTAACCTTATTCAATTGGTTTGTTTAAACAGTATGACAAATTATATTTTTCAAAAAAAAACTTCCTTTATATACTTCCTTTTATACATTTATTGATTAAGAACTGTAAATATTTTTATCCGGTAATACCTCAAGATTTCGTCCGTCAATATGATTGCGTTTGGTTTATATTGTTTATAGTATTGGCACCCTCAGACTTGAAACCACTTCGACAGCGAATCGTTGAATTATTCATCGTTTGGCAGTATTTGGGCGGATAAAGAAAAACTAACGCTAACCGAAATAATTGTTCACTAGCTGTTGTTTTCTTCTGACATTAGCTTTTTTAGTCTTCTAAAATGTTTGCTTTAGTCTTGTACCGGACATGGTGTGATAATCTTTTTTTTTATTTTCCTTCTACTCACAAAAGAAAACAAAATAAATATTATTTTTGTTTTTCTATTATGTCTGTTTAATACTTTGCCGGCCATTGCATTAAATTTCTTTGTATCCACAGAGAAGACTCGAATTATTGTCGGAGAAATATTCTATACAACCACGTATTATTGCAATATGATTTATTGCCGTTCGGGGTTACAGAGGTATGATTAAAAACAAAAACCGTTTTTACTTTTTAATTAACGAATTAACGACAAGGGCGTAACGAATTACGTGGGAGGTCTAACACCGGGAACGGAAGTGCATCCCAAAACGTGTTCCTAACTGTACCCCGAGCGTGTGTAAGGGTCAATATTAGGGATTTACCGATAATACGCACACATATAACACGTATATGTATATTTATATCCATAAATGTTTTTTATCTGACAGCCAAGTACTGACCTCATCGAACATCTGCTATCCCTATATGACCCGACCGGTGCATGTGAACATACGTGAGTGGTAATGTAGGTGAAGGGTATGTAGGGTATAAATGACCGAAAGTGCTATCCGTACATTTCAGTGTTTTCACGCAATTTTCGTTGCCGAATGAATGGCAAAATGCTTTTTACCCGATCCTAAAAATGAATATCAACAGAGTAACGGCATATAATATATATATATAGTATATAGCGACGTTCTATATTCGTTTTGGGTGCATTTCAACAGACCTTGCTTTAGTAGGTACTGAAATAGCTGATGAATTTTGGCCAAGCATCAGACCATGATAAATTAAACTCACAGAGGTGCAATCTCTGTGTAATATTATGTACGCGTATTCGTACCCTGTGCTTAAAACAACTTTATTCTATTTTTAAAACAAAAAGAGATATATCTGTGTATATTATATATTGTACTTGTTTAAATATATGTATATGCACTTAAATAAAAACATATTTATCATTAGGTTTCACACATATTCTAATAAATTTTAATATGCTAATATAGTTCTTATTATCGACCGACATCAATATATATTATAATAAAACACATTTGTATATTCAGCCTCAAATACTCGACTATCTAAAATTAATGATTTAAACTATAAATTATAAAATACGTAGGTACTTATAATTATTCCTGAGTAATTCAGTTTATACGTATAATAATAATAATTGTTCACAAATCACTGGTACACGACATTCTTTGGAGTCGAAATAATAATTAATAATAATATTTGATTTGATTTGAGGTACCTATTTACTTTTATGTTATAAAGTAACATTACTTTTAATAATATCTAAGTACGATATAGTATAATAACTAAATCGTACATATTTATAATTATTAACTCTTGGTTTATGACTGGCAACAATGTTAGGAATATATAGTTATATTTGTCACGAACAAACAGTCGGTACATAAAATATTATACTCGAGGGAAAACGACGTCGCGTATTATATGTGAACGGTTATAATAATATTGTATATAGTGAGTAACGAAACACAACAAATAATTTGGTACTAAAATTATGGAAAAGATTTTTGTAAATGCGAAAAAGAATCGTATGTGTGCGTATACGGAGAAAAAACAACTCTGTATAGAATACGAAACGAGTGTTTTGTTTATTTATGATATATTATTATTACGTACGTTATAGACGTAGTGGAGAGAATAACCGCGGAAGGAACGTCGCCGCTCGTATATCGGAAAGAAGGTATAGGTATTTCGTTTGCTGCAGCGATCGACTAGTTAAAATTTCCAGAAACGGTCGGTAAACCATTCGACGGGTGTGTGTTTTTTGTACGGGCCACCACTTGACTTTTTATTAACGAATGTCACCGCCGCAGTCGAGCGCGGGGCACACACCGCCGCCGTCGCGTATTTTCCGAGGTGAAATATTATTATTATAATATTTCAACGGGATTTCATTAAACGGTACTGTCTGGTTGGCGGACAAAACTCGGGCGGGCGCGCGAGCGGAATACGCGGTGCGTATATTCGTATACATTATTCGAATGTAAAACGTCTATAGTAATTACGAGAGCCCGGACGTTTTATACATTGTCCACCCCTTTTCCGCGTTTTGCCGGTGGAAATGAAAACAATATTCGAATGCCTTCACCGTTTACCTACGCACATTATATTATAACAGTCGTGTATATACATTATACGTCTTGCAGTGTGCTGAATGAAAACCATTATATTATTATTATGCGTACAACGGCAACGGCGGCGGCGGCGGCGCTTAAACAACGATGACATTGTCGCTGCCAACGCTAACCTTCCGGGAAGAAAATCCCGGCGACAAATCGAGAATGTTTTTAGGCTCTCCTCCAAGCACAATAATTGATGTTTTCCATCAAGTAACAAAACACGAACACCGCAGCAAAAAAAAAAAAATAATAATAATAATGATAATAAATCTGTATAGATATAACGTGTATAATTATTGTTACTCGATGTAAAGATCATATAATTACCTCAGAAGAATATGAGTTATAGCGAGTATTCAAACTCACTGTATCCTTAACGTAAAATATGTACTATATTATGCAAATTATAACTTGAACCATTACGGTAGTAAACGGAACAAATAAAAATATCAGATTTGGATCTATTAAATTGCAAATTGCAAATTAATTAAATTATTCATCATGAGATTTACAAACACAGGATTGTCAAGTACATATTTTATTCTTATTAATGTTTCTTTTTTACAGATTTTTCGATTATTATTGTTTAATATATTAATAACGGTTAAATGCATATTACGACGTAAATGTAAAAGTCTTCATTCAAAAAATGATAAATATTTATTAAAACAAATACATATTTTGAGTTTAAAGTTTGACTGACTTATTGGAACTTTTATTTTATGTTTGTATATTATTTTTTATTTTTCTCTTTTGAAAAATTATATCGTTTTTATATTTATATTACCTGACTCTTTAACGGAAATAAAATCATAAGTCAATATATTATAAGAAACAGCAAGCGCAAAGCTTATGGCCAGGAAAGCACACAATATTTACACAATATTTATATAGTCAATTAAACGTTAAAATTACATTTTTATGAACAATTTTTACAGAATATTTTATTAAAATTACTAAAAGGCTATAAAATATACACAAATAAACAATAACTTCAAACTATACAACGACATGCAAAATACGATTTTAGATTTAGATTCCTTATTATCCCGAATAGGATTATATTATTTTACACAATTATTTATTTAACTATCAAAAAAAAAAATTGCAAATTTCAGAAGTCTAGAATATTACATATTATTATTTATGTTTAATTGATTAATTATTATGTTTACTACCAAGCACTAACAATACAATAAAGCTTTGAAAAAAAAACTCTCGAAAACCTAATTAATTTAATGATGTAACTATAAAAATTAAAAAATCATTTCATCTAAATGTCATGCATATTTTTCAATGTAATAATGGACGGTATGACAAATATAATAATATGTTCGTAATGGTAGTTTAAGTGCATAGTTATTTTTTTTTTTTTAATAATAAACTAGCTGCGTTAAAGTATATAACAAGATATAAAAACGATGTCTTAGCTCACTGCACAGTTCACGCTCAAGCACTTGTACTAGGTATATATGTACCATAATAAAAATAATATTATTACATTATATAGAATATAAAGACAGTAAAATACCATTGAGACATTTTAAAACGGGCATTTTGCTGTTATCATTAATGACGAGCAGTAACGTGAGGAGCTTAAAAGCTAAGCATGAGATTTTCTGAGACTGGCGAGTTAATAATGGTGAATAGTTTACAGTGAAAAGTGTGATCGTATACATGTATGTGTATGTGGATTTCTAAGGGCTTGCCAAGAGGGTGATGGCGTGGTATCTCTATAGTTTTATCTCGCGCGTTTTTGTTTCACAGCCTGTGAAACGTACGGACAGTAAGAAGAAGAATAAAGGGAAAAAGAGGCCCACATAATATATAAGTTCTGATGACGGGGTGGCGGTGGTTTTTGCTCGAAACCTGTCCGAGTGATTTATCTTTCCCGGAGAATTATCAACGAAACACACACAAACACACACGCAAACCCCCCCATACAGACGCCCGTACGCGCACGCGCGCACACCACCCTGTATAATAATTCGCATCCGTTACTTAAGTTTAAGACATGTTTTAGTTCATTTGTCCTAGAACAGTGACACCTTTACGGTGGACGTTTTGTACTATTGCCCACACGCACAATATGTCATTTTACCCGACCCCATATATATTCTATATAACCTGCTGCAGGAACATATTGTCCGTTGGCCGTTACACATGATTTCCCCCAGACTGACACAATATTATGACTAACCACATGACGTCATTATATTGTACTGTACGTGAATTTCCCGTGCAACCCGTTCAATTATTGAAATTGCATTTGCACTATACGTATGATAATAATATAATTGAGTTGGTTTTAATCGATGAACACGCGAGGAGTAAACGTTTGTGGAAGAGAAACCTTTTGACGCGGAAATAAATGTCCGGTCCTGTGTGTATTTGTATAACCGGCGAGAACGTGATATCCCTCAACCATTCGTGACTAGACTTCACAGTATTTCCCGTTTTGCGTACGGACGTTTTGAATTCGAAATAATAATAATATTCGTACCCGATAAAAATAAGCCCACGACTAGAATTCTAATGCACCCCTATAGCTTGCTGTATAGTTGTATATAGGACGGTTATTACTTCCAAGCGCCTAGAGATCGGGCTCTCGGCGATAAACCGTCATGACAATAATATTTCGGTCGAAGTTTTTTAATTTTCTACGATTTCGTACCGACTGCGTAATAACCATAATAAACGTTATGAGAAATTTGTATCGTTACGATACGATTCGACCAGCAATCGGTGGATTTTTTATTATTACGGTAAATCGGAATCGTGCGATTTTAAAGATTATGATTTTTTTTTTTATTTTAATTAATTTAAACATTAAGTGTGTATGTATAAACTTAATAGAAAAGCGCATGTGAAATATAAATAAAATACTAATTACCAACCGTCTTTAAAACTTAAAATTTAAATAAAAAACAATGCTTTGCGGGCAACATTTACCTATCTATTTTATGCCTGGTCTATATATAGTCCACATTAAGACTTAATTATTGCGTGGATTAAGAAATCAGTATTGTAGCTTTACGCGTATAACTATTAATACTTCAGATATACTTTATTATGACGTTCAACCGACAAACGCGGCATTGATTGACGGACATCAAAAACTTTAGCACAATATATTATGGAAACAAGTTGTACATTGTTAATACCGATGTTTGAAAAGTTTTCAGAGGATTTCACGAATCTTATAGTTAAAATAGATGGACAAGTAAGTTTAATCGGGTCATGTAAGTTCATTGTTATTCTGCTGACTGGCACACCACCATTACATAGTTATACATTATACGTATATTAACTACCTACCGCGTCCCATACGAACACTTTTTCCATAAATCACTGTATTTACTATTTATTGACATTGTTGTGCTTTTGTATAACTATTGCCGTACATTAATCTAATTGTATTAAATTAAATAAACAATGACTATATTTTACTACCTAGACAAAAATCATAAATAAATTAAAAAAGGAATTTTTATCACTAATAGATTCGATGAATGTGAAATGAATGTTTGTAAACGTACCTAACACAATGTATATTGTGTCCATATTAATTACAAATGATTTTTATCGTCTACCGAAATCAATAACATTTTTCACTATCAAAATTAATATTACCGACTGTTAGTTACGATTATCTGTTAATGCGTGAAAATGTACCATTGTTACCTTTGTTTGTTCTATTTAGTCTACAAACAATAATATGTAAATCATTGTAAATGCATTTAATAATCTGTAGTTGAGGTACTATACACTTCAATTAAAATTTCAATATTTTTAATAAATTTGAATGGTTTTTTTGTTTGCGTAGAATTCTATAATCAAATAATAATAATAATAATAAAAATGCATTTAACAATAAATCTAAATATTTATAAGATTAAAATTATAGTGGCAATAATAATTTTAATAAAACATTATGTATAAAATTCTTTTTAATGCAGAATTTCCTGAAATATATATTTTTATATTAAATTTAGACTTCATTATTTTAATTTCAAATGATGAAAAAAGTTAAATATCGAGTTGAAGCATCAAAGTTTTGAGACACTTTACTATCATAATTGATTTATATTTACTATAGAAATATTTCATTTCTTGACAATAAATAGAATGAGAAAAAAAATATTTTGTTCTTAATAAATCCACTATCAAAAGTATGAATAATAAATTTTTACTACAAAGTCTGTACTATCAAGTAAATTTAACAATTTACATAAGACAACTATTACTTTTGTTTTAATCGTACAAATTATACAAAACTTATATTACAAATAATCAGCTATAAATTAGATTGAAATACCTTTTTTGTGTTTGATCGGAAATATAAATAAGAACAAATCGTGTTGGTCGAATATAGAACTGCGGTTAATAGAAAATACATTCATCACTTCGTTCAGAATCTAAAATAAAAACCTAACTTGGAGCATCTTACAGCCGGTGACGAATGAAAATTCTGAAGATTAAGTAGGAATATATAGTTATTAATAAGTTTATCATAATATAAAATGATTACCGTGCACACAGTTTGTCACAAACACACGTAAAGCCATCAATACCGTCACCGGAATACCAGCAGACGGCAATACGAGCCGACTGATTGAATTACGCTTGTTGGTTTCTCGCACGGTATATCTGACGCCGGCGTAATAACCAATACATTTCGGTTACAAACTGCTTTTGCGTAGGTACCTATTTAGATTTGACATTTGACGCTTACTGTACGTTCCAAAGGTACTTTCCTTGTCTGGATGACGGTTACAATACGTCGTCGATTTTGATTATTTTTTTTTTCAATCAGCGTACCACGTCCTAATACTCGTGGCCTGTAGTACCTATACATACGTACGTTATAACGACATTTATATTATGACAATTCAAAATAAATATATATAAGTTCTACCTACATAAATATTAAGATGATTTATGTAAGGGTCTTACGCTATGTTATTATACTCTTCCCCTAAATAGCAAATGGTTGAAGGAGTAGGAGGAGGAGGAGGAGGAGGAGCGGTTGGTGGTGGTGGTGGTGGTGGCGGCAGAGAAAAAAAAATGTATACGTTTACACAATTGGGGTAGGTGTACTCGGAAAAGAGATCCCTTTGGATTATCATTGCTGCGCGAAGCCTCGCGGGCGTGCGCGTTTAAAACGGGATAATGGAAAGATACCTCTTTGCGAGTGATTTACGTTTTAATCCTTGGCCGACGGATGGGGCGCGGAGCGAAAAGGGCCGAAGTTTCGATTCCGCCAGAGAAGTAGCTGCTGCAGATATATATAATAATATAATGCGTGTGTATATGTCTCGTGTATGCTTTATCTTCGACCGCCGATCAACTGCTTCGTTCCCCTATCCGTTTACGAGCGCGCCGCCGAAAAACTTTATCGCACTCGAACAGTATACTACGCTGCAGTCTTTTAGCGAAATACTGCTGGGCGCGAGCTCGCGAAATGGATTTCGCCGTCTAAACGTCTCATGCTTGTTTTTTGGATATATACATCATTAGAACCAATTATCATTATACCCCATACCCCCTTCCTCGACACTAATTGTGACGCCTTACTCGGAGCGTTTTATTAATATATGAAATAATAATGTAGTAGCTGCAGAGGGGGGGGTATAAACAACATCGCGTTAATCTAAATTCAGCTTTTTAAACGTATTTACATACAGTAGAGGTACCTACTGAAATCTACGTCGTTTATAATATTATTATGGATACATCGAGTTTGTTATTTTTTTTTTTTTTTTTAATCAGATAGTTAAGTCGGGCTAGGTTAAAAGTGTGAGCAGGTACAGCGTTCGACACCGACACCGCCACGATATCCGAACTACGCACGTTTTCACTGCAGAGACCACCGGAGATAAAAGAGATATTTCACCGATAAGATATTTTATTATTCATAAATATTTACATCGTTCGTTTATCAATTTTATTATAAACAATAATATTATATAACCGTAATTTAAGATAAAATTCGGTATGCGTTCATATTACTATTTTTCGTGATTGTGAACTATCATAAAAACATTATATGACATTGACCAAATTAAAATAAGTAACATTAATTGTTATGATGACATATTATCGTACCTGATTTTTTAATTATTAAAACCATTCTTTACTTTTAGCGGTGCAGCGGTGGAACCGACACACAGTTAATACAACTCGAACAACTTTAAATAATTTTAACAAACGTGAACCGATAAATTATCATTTAATTAAATAATATGAGTAAAGTTTAACTCAAAAGATTATTGTTGCATGAATATATTATTGTATTATGTACGTTGCATAAAATTTAAAGTATCAAAACAATAAACCAAATATTTTTTTTATGTGAATTATAATAGTTTGTTTTGATTATATTAGTAATTTCACAGTAGTTTTCTGGTATATAGCCTCATTAAATTATTATATTATTATATTTCCTGTATCGATATTGTTATCCGATTATATATCATAAATAGTAGTCATACCTTATAATAGGTAATACGCACATATATCATGGTAATAGACATAAATGATTTCGCTTGACAAAAGGTTTACAAATAAATTCACTGCGGTTAGCAAATCGGTATGCGGGAAAAAAATTACAGTACTTTTTCTCCAAAATAATATTTCAACATTTACCTATATTAATATAATATTGCGTATGTGCGCAGGGACGAGTTAGGAAATCCCCAATTCAATCCGAATTGTGATTTGGACCATGAAGTTTTACAGTAAAAAAAAATATATAGTTACTCTCCGTTTTTTGGGAATTACATGGTTCTCTTATTAAATATAAATCCCCAATGATTCACGTATATATATAATATTATTATTTTGTGTGTCTGTGTGCGAGTATTATAATACCTAGAACGAACAAGACTTCGTATATCCCTTTCTCCGGTCCCAAGTCCTCGTACTATTTTTTACGACAAATAGTACAATAGGTACACTCGTACTACGACCATGTTATTATTACTATTGAATTGAATTGAGTTTGTCGTTGGACAATCGATAACATTGGTCACAGCGTGTAGGTTTTTAGTATTTAGAAAAATGGCCGAAGTCCGACACAAGACAATAAATTGGCCGATCATAGCCGTATAGTGGAGGCACGTAGTCTTTTGGTCCTACAGACGATTTATTTACAGGAGACCTCCCATTGTGGGCGAAAAACAAAAATCCCATTCCTGAAAAATTCACTAATGTTAACAGGGTGCTTTTTTCCCCTCTTTTCCTTCTACGCAGTTATTATTTTCCAAAAAAAAACAATCATAAATATAATTTTAATATATTACACAAATGTACATTATTCGTATACCACTTTTCTCCCATTTTCCACCCTCAAAAATCGTCGTCGCTTGGAAAAAGAATAAATAAAAATAGAACATATAATTTTCCTCTCTTTCCCTAGAACCGTGTGGGGCATCAATTAATATAATGTCCCATTTTCTGCAACAATAGTATCTAACCTATTCGTATTACATTATAAATATATTTTTTTATAAGATTTATTTCAGTAATAAATATATAAAAGTTATGTTATTTAATTTAATTTTTAAACAAAAAAAATACATTTAAATTCCATATAATATGCAATTCATTTTCTGGTTATCTACTTACTTTTAAGTCATGAAATATATTTTCAATACATAAAATTGTAAATACCTATACAGTATACATACTATATTTAAATAATAACTTGGGTCTTAAACAGTACGAATAATCATTATATTAATGATAAAAGGAACTTTTTTGCTAAATACCGATTAAGTAAACTTTTTCGGTCCTATTCGTAAATGGTTATGTTAATAGTAGTTATAGAAATAATTTTAAATATTTAAATCGTTACGTTTGATTACATTTCGTTAAGAAAAAAAAATTAAGTATTAATAGTTAGCACTAAACCGATCTTATCTCGTTTACTAAATTTATAGAAAATCTACCAAATATATATTTATTTTCTAAGCATGTCACCTTAATCCTTACTCAACTGGCTCAAAAGATTTAATCGGTACCTATATAAAATTCTTTTTTCTTCATTCAATAGCCTTTATGACCGTTAAATGTATGGCTTAAATCCTTTTTATGTGGTATATTTAGATATTCTGTATTTACAACTAAAACCACGTGATAAAAAAGACTTAAGGTGAATATATTTATCCCTTTTTATTCAGCTTTTATTTTTTATAGAGCTATAGAATCTGAAGTATTTTGTAACGCTATCTAATTATCTAAATATTGAATTAATTAGTTGGTGAAAAAAAAATATATTAACAATCTAAAGAGCATACATTATTAAATACTCTTTGTACTTGTAATTTCCGTATTAATTTTCAGTTAACCGTTAAAGCACAAAAGCCTAAACGATCTCTTACATTTTTAATTTTCCACTAAATATCAACATAAAAAAAATCCTTTCATAAAAATTAGTAAATACATCATAGAAAAATACGTATAATATCTATGTATATACCTAAATCATTAACTTTTTTTTTAATAATTAAAATGTTGGATGATATTTTTATTATTAATATACAATCAAATTGAGTATAAAAAAAAATAAATATTGAATACAATAATAAACACGGTATAATTTACAATGTATTTATTATTTTTAAATGTTTTTTGTGTTTATCAATTTAAACGTTATTTTGTTTAGTTCTATCCATTTTTTTCTACCATAAATCATTAGTGATATTTATAAGTATTTTAAGAAACTCGAATAATTTAAAACGTTTTTCTTGAAAACTTGAGTTTGCTATGCTTGTATACCTCTTTTACTTTTTATTGTTGATGAAATGAAGTACTTGTTAAGTGGAAAGCAAATGAATTACAATTATCCAATTAGTATAGCTCGCAAAAATGCGCTGAATTTTACTTTTGAAACTAAAATACGCGTAACTAGATTTGCTCCAGTAAAAACATTATACCTTTTTAATTGTAAATATCCCTTGGAAAGAGAAAAATATAATAATAATAATAATAATTATAATAATGTTATGATATTTTTATTATTTAAAAAAAAAAAAAAGTAGTGCATAATGTATATAGAAGAAAGAAGGTAGAAATCGTATATAAAAAAATTTACCTTCACAAAACGCTGCTGAAGCAATAATTGTTATTTTAAATGTACTTAGACTGAATTTTTTCTACGTCTCTTCTCTTTTCAATCTATATCTTTCGTTATTATTAACAACATAATATAAACGTGTACTTCTCACAGGTTAATAATGAACGTAATTTACGCTGTAATTTAGTAACTTTTCAAACACCGATAAGTAATGCAAAGTTTAATAATTTTATTCGTTTTTCATAACTTTTAACTTTTGTAACAAATAACAATCGACTTAATAGCATTCGCTGATATTTTTACGATGTTCAGTAATCTTCTAAGCTAACACCGTTGTCGTGTATCTTGAAAATATTTTTTTCTCATTAAATTCATTTCTTATTCAGTGATTTGTCTCCAATTCAGAGATACATTTAAAAATATATTTACAACGAAAAATATATAAAATACCGATCAACGTATATAAAAATGAAAACCATATGTATTGGGTGGACGATATTATTTAATTGTATAAACAAAACTCCACCATTATCGCAGTTTAGGCAGAAATCAAAATGTACCATCACCCTAATCTCGAGTTTTAGAAAATCGTTTATCGTTATCCTTTTAGTGTACGATAACACGTTGACCTTTTAAACCCAGTATCTAAGGTTTTTCATGGCTAACTTTAACAAAAGATACTATAAGCACTTACACGTTGATGCAAAATCTATCATTAAAATATAATATATATATAACAGCTTTCCCATTTAACAACACAGGCGCCGATAGACTCTAATATATTAACACAATATAACTATACTGTATACAGCTACAAATACACATCCTATATCTACATCCTATATTATCCAAGTAGATATACAAAAAATATCACAGTATTGTCATTGAAGAAACTAAAAATTTTAAAATAATATTTTCAATCGATATATCATACTATTCCTAACTTATTTAATATACCAGAGAACCTATTCAATAAAATATGTATATAAAGAAAAAAACGATGGCGTTTTAAAATAACTGTATACTGAAAATATTTATATCGGGGATTCATCAAAGACTAAATCATTAAGATAAATTAGGTTTCAAAACTCAGTCATGTATAATAATTATTTATTACTCAAGTTTATCGTATTATACATCATAATACTATCACAGAACCACGAAGTTCTCAAGATTAGATCGAATGTAAAATATTCTAAATAATATTTAATTTTATTACTCGTGAAATTATTTACGTAATTTTGAAATAATTGAAAAAAAACCCTATCTTCAAATGTACTATTCATCACATCGTGTAAATGAAGCAATGTATTTTACGTGTTGTATAATACGTAAGTAATCGAAATGATTAAAGACGGGATGGATAAATATTTTTAAATTTCATTCAGCGTGGTAAATATTTAGTGAAAATATTTTCTCCAAAACAATGTCAACAATATCGGTGTATGAAATAAAATGAAAAAAAAATAGAACATTCGATTTGAATTGTAAATTTAAGCACGATTATACAGAAGATAATATACCTAACACCTATGTATATATAATTCACCGGTAGACATCATTCCGATCCCATCCCTTTTGCGCTCGGACTGCCGATTATATATAATATCCATATCGCCGTGCACGCTATATTATGCGTACGTAATCCGTCAAATGTATAGTACAGCTATCCAGTTTTATCCCATGCATAGAATTTTAAACGTTTTCCTAATTATGGGATAGTTGACTACCCCGTGATTGAGGGTGAGTTTCGTGATTATTATTTCAACTGCACTTCCGGCCGCGAAAATCCGGTCAGATGTCCGCAGCGGATCCGAAAATAGTGTTTCACTGCAATGTCGGTAGTCATGCCCTGCCTTGACCATGAAAATCGTTAATATTATACATATATTTATATACTTTATATAAATATCTATATATTCGGTGTTATGTTACATATTATAATACTGAAATCCGATCAATTTTATGAAATATATGATATATTATCTACCTACAATTTTTTTTTTTAATTCCAAACTAGGATAAAAGTTTTCTACTATTTTAATTATTTGGCTATTCCAAACTATATGAAATTTAATACATCACACATTTTAATTACAATTTTGTTAAAATTGTAAAACTGTACGCTTGTTTTTTTATCGTACATTAATATTATAAAATTTCATGAAATCAAATATCAACAGATGATATCATTTTATAATTTAAAATATCTAGAAGGATAAAAATAATAACTTATTACATTTTAATATATTATTAGGTATGGTTTATACTTAAAAATACAGATTAAATTTCATAAAAAAAACTGACCAGATTTTGATATTTGATAAACCATTAACGACAATTGCGCATGAGATTTTTCTGAATGTTTGAATCAAATCGAAACATATATAATACACAGATATAAAAAATTATAAATAGTACCACTCTCATTAACATTCCATAATTTAACGTGATAATTACACACTACACATATTTCGTGTCCTCTTTTTGATAAATAATTAACGGCGACGAAACAAAGTTCAGATTACAAACGAGCTTTTGCCTAAAGCACATTAAGATACGAGGTACTTATAATTAGTCGTGTCTGGCCGGGGTTATACGAGACGAAAACGAAGCGAGTGTAGTATAGGTAGTTATCTATCATCAGAGGTCGAGACCGGAAATCCTGCAGGTTAGGAGGCGTCTCACCACACGAAGGAGACGAAAATCGCAGCAAAAAACGACCTGAATACTTACAACTGACACGCTATGTTAAAAATTACGATGTCCAGATTTATATATAATAATAATTTAAAACATAAACATTATTCAATCGCATATTTTTTACTATATACCCATAGAATTGATAAAATTTCTGTAATTATCTAAAAATTACGAAAATTCAAAATCACATTTTGCATATCAATTATAGCTATTGTATCATAATATTTTAATTAATTAAGGCAATATAATATTATACAATAACATACAAAAGATTTGTTATTAGATGGATTATATATTAATTATTTGCTAATTGGTACTCATCCGCTGAGATAATTTTAATTGGTTGAACAACTTCAAAGTCGTTGAAAAGTAATTTGAAGATATAATATCCGTCGTGTTATTATATTTAGGTAAATAACGTTATCATGTAGAAAATAAAATTATTCAAAAGAAAAATTTTAATGATATACAAATGTGAACTGATTTATAAACGTACTGCGTAGTATATTATACACTTGACATTATTTTTAAATACGATTGTACAGGTTTAAATTGATTATACATGTGTATAAATAGAAAATATTGCAGTACATTAAGATAAAAAAAATCCATGGTACTGATAAGCAAAAGTATAGTTTAGTTGTTAGTATTATAAAATATTCTATAACACTACAAACGATTAGCGATGCAATTATAATTAAAGATTTTAGCTAGTGCCTAAGCCTTCGTTGAAATGTTGACAGTCTACAAAATTTTTTTCAATAATTTACTTATTGTATTTTATGAGTCTAACCATACAAATTTAAGATAATAATTTCACTTTTCAGAAATATTATATTAATTATACATACTTGATTTATTATTAAATCTCTTGAAAATTGCAATTTTTGTCTGATGCATAAAGATTCCCCGTCCATTTACATACAAGATACTGTTGTTATTTCAAATAATTATAGTAAATTGCTCATAATAATAATATACTATGCGGTCTTACTTACTTCGTAATGAGTTCGTGACGATGACACTGAATATATTATATAATAATATTATTTAGACATTCAATGAAGATGGTATCGTCTCGACCCGTGTTGCAACGCTTGTCACATCGGTGTATGTTTCAATATCTCTCTCTCCGCGATGTCGAACATCGCAGTATCATGTTCTAGGGGATAATAATATAACTCCTATTATTAGGTATAATATATTGAGTCCATTATTATTATTATTATTACGTGTACTGCGTACGGACGTGATCGATATTCCGAAAACGATATATTTAGCGTCGCCAAAATTCATACACAGGGTGATCCACCGATGGACATGTTCACCCCCATTTTTCATTCGATAAATTTATTTAAATATTTATTTTTTAAATTTTTAAATAAACTCAAATACCGAATTTTCAGAAAAATGATCTGCTAAACAATTCACTGTTAAAAAGAGGGTTGTCATCGTTTGTATAAATGTTTATATCTCAACGGAACACGTCTAAAACAAAAACAAAAAACCTAAAGATTATGAAAATATGTAGGTCTCTAAGGAAATAATATATATTTAAAAATTCCAAAATTCAAATTTCATACAACAGTTTTACTGAAGAAGATCAGGGGATGATGGATACTAGATGAACCATACTACATATATGTATTATATTATTATGTATTGTGCTCGGGCGTAATAATATTATGATCAAATACATGATACTAAACTATTATTATTACGTATATACCTAATGCACCCGAATCGGTATACGTCGTTGTAGTGGCTAGTGCGCCCCTCGAAAAACAAAAACGTTCCTTCGACCGTGAACCGACAGATAACCTGTACGGTGTACACCCGACGTCATGACAGAATATTATTATTATGTGTGCGCGCCAATCGGTCTTCGGAGGGATGAACGATGACGACAGCCTGCTAATAAACCCCACGAGGTTTTTAGCGGCCGGCGACGCGCTTGGCTAATAAAATTATAGTCAATATAACGACATATGAGTATACGGTATAAAATTGCAATATTATATACGCACACGCATACTACTTAGGGTAGGGCGCTAATACATTTCGCCGATTTTTATTAAATTAATCTATCTCCTAAATATTAATGCAGAGATTCCCAAGGGTGTCGCGAACTTATTCAGGGTTCCGGCGAAATTGTTTGAAATATGTTTTTCAAAAAAAAAAAAAACGATTTCATAAAAAGTATAGCACTATTAGTGTTAATGTTCATACCGCGGGTTTGATAGCTATTACTATATCTACTTGTATGCACTCCTAAATAAAACCGAAGGTAGTCTGTAGCAGGGGTGCCTCCGGATTTAATCACGTACATGTCATGACGATAGCCAAAAGATAAGATTTTTAATAACGGAATAACATTTTCGATGGTTTTTTTTTTCACCAGAGATTCTATACGATGTAAACAGGTGCACGAAAGTAGACGGCCGACAAATATTTTGTACCGTATTTTTATTTTGAAAATCTGTGCACCCCACGCGCGAAGGTCGCGCGCGCCGTACGACTGCCGTCGCGATACAATATTGCTTTTGTATTATACATATACCTATATATATTATTATGTAGTGCACCACCGTGTAGTGCTACATGTACACAGTGCACACCACTACGCGGAATGCGGAATTCCTGAGGAGAAATAAAATTTCCGCATGTATAATGTACGCTCGTACAGTGGTAAATTGAAAACCCGAAACTGTCGGCGGCTGGGGCTGTGGGATATGACGAAGGGTGCGCTACAGATTTAACGAACGGCCGTGGGTTTACACGCGGGGAAACGTGCCAAATGAAGTCGATAAATCGTATGTATAGCGGCGGCGGTCCGCTCCTTTTCCCGGCGCCGAGCGACATCCCGTCAGCGCCCCCGCGGTTTTCGCGTCGAAACGAACGTCTAAACATATTATTTCTTTTCTTCTTTTCTTTCCTTTACTCTCCTATCCCGAGCAACCCGTCCCGATGGTATTTTCGAGTCGAAAAACGACGCGTAATTCACCCGGTTTCGACATATTGTTAAAGAATAATAATAATACACAGCCCGCCCTTCACTCGCGGCGAACCACCATAAAAGATAATATAACTCGTGTCGCGTACATCGCGTGTCTGACGTGTCGTAATATGATTAATTTATCGTTACGCAATACACGACGTTATCGTTTAAATCGTCGGCAAAATAATGAAATCCGTTTATGTGTGTAAATAATTATTGTCATTTGAAAACGTCACGAACACGTCTCATACTTAACTGCAGCAGATTTTGTTCGTCCGCGGACATTGTAAGTACACGATATAGCTACAGATGTTCAGACCTTTGTCACACGATAATATTTTACAACGAATAATTCCAGAAAACTAACGAGTTCGAGAAATGATCTTGCAAATCGACCGTTTTTTTTATGATACATATTATTATAATAATATTACTTCGGTGTTATTGTTTCGGCGGCCTGCTGTCAATAAAAAATACATAATATTAATATATGTTATTATATACTATAAACTGTAGATAAAAAACTAACGTGTACTTATATATTATTATAATAATAATTCTTCTGCGGCGAGATCACGTTATATAAATTATAATGGTTCCAAAGTAAAAATATGATATATTATTTTTGCCGAGTTCCGTGACAACGCGTCAACTTAAATCGCACAATTTATCACGTGTATATCTTATTCTTAATTTATTTTTGTTTATAGTTTTTAATCGCCGTTGTAATAATGAAATATACATTTTTACGTCGACGACTGCTACAGCACTTTACGGCATTACCGGCTAGGGGCGCGGCGGCGGTGTGAAGAAGCACCGGGTACACGCTTATGTACCTTACTAAGGCGTTACTCCGGAAAACGGTCCGGATACGTGTTAAGTCGCCCAACGCAAAAATGGCATGTTATAATAATAGTAATAATAATATAGTCTGCGTGAAAACTGTTATAACATAAACGGACACGGGGAGGTTTAGACGTTAAAATATAGTTGTTTGATTGACGTGCGCATCGGAAGCGAAGCGAACAAAAACGTCTCAAAACGCCTGACAACGCCGTCACGCCGATGGTATTATTATTTATTAAGCGTACGCGCGGCCTGCGGTCGCGATGAAATTTAACTAATTTCGTCGGAATCCACGTTCGGTTTACCGCCGCAAGTGTATTATACACATATATATATATACGTAATGTCTGATGAAACTTTTTTAATTGCATTTCTTCGAGTAGTTTTTAATTCGAGAAAATTCAGAAAACGTTTCTATTATATCATTGTGCTACACCTACACACACCACTTGATTTACTCCGATGTTCAGTTCAGCGAATCGGGGTGACGATAATGCGGTAAAAAAAAAAATTATAGACATCGAATATTGAAAGTCCAGTTATTGTTTTTAGCTCATTTAATGAAAATATTAAAATTATTTTTTTACGCTCCAATTTGCTCGACCCGTTGACGCTGCACTTCGATGGGTATTAAAAAAAAATTAATAATACCGAGTAGACACTTCCGATTTTTGACGTGTGGCAGTTTTTGAAACCTTTTTGGAAACCGTATCAAAAGACTTTTTCTTTGTAACCAGACGATTGTAAACCAATTTGGTAGGCGGGCAGAGACTGTGCGGCGGGCAGTGTGGCGCCACTCTCGCATACATATTTATCACTGGACTGTTATATACCGCTGCAGCTCTAGTAAGGCATTATTTATCCCTTTCGACTTTTTTTCCCGATACTTTTCGATTCGGTTTACCGACTTTGTCCCTTTCACGCCTCCCCTTCCCCACTCCCTACCTGACAAGGCACGTACTTACTATACCCACTCTTCGTCATCCTGCAGTTTTGAAACTGTTCGGTACTATCTTCCTTAATGCTGCTGCAGTTTCCACTCTTAGAGTAGGACTTGAATTTTTTTTTTCAATAACTATGTATAAATAATATTCATTATTCACCATAACAGTTTTTATTCCGGATAGTTGAAATTTCATCCATCTTACTTGACTTTAGTAAATTCATTGATATTTTTTTTATTCCTTAATAATACTGCGTGTTTTGTTTTAGTATTTTATGAATGCATAAAATATAATATTATGTTGATAATATGAAAACAATTTTCGTTTCAAAATGTAAATTAAAGAAATTTTAATAATAATGTACAATATTATACTCGTGTTTTTATTAGAATATTTCTTAGGAATACTAAAAACCGGCATTTTTTCGTTTTGTAACAAACATTATTTGAACGGCGAAAATTAAAACTACCGACGTATATAAAAATTTAATTTATACTGTATATATTTATCATAATAAGTAAGCTTATTCACATTATGTGGATAAATATTATTCAAATCACGAGGGTCATTAAAATGTTCATTATTAGTTATGGTTACAGCGTACATGTACACTATAGTACATTGAACAATGCCAACATTTTGAATAGAATATTAATATAATTATTTTAGAATAAAGTCTCAACAACATACAATTTTCAATTTACCCGTTTCTACTGTATAAGTAGGTTTTGAATGTACCTTGTGATTGAAAAGTCAAATGCAATAGTTAAATTATATTAAATTATAGTTAAATGATAAAATCATTGTATGCGAAAGACGATTCTAAGAATTGATAAATGAAATGGGTGCTCGGTGGATAAGTATATTTTTCTTAGAATATTTTATGTTACATTTTATTTATAAACTTATAACTTGAATTATTATAATAGTATTTTCTTAATTTAACAGATTACACTAATTTTTATCAGAACTATAAATAAGTAATAAGTTTAATAATTTCGAAAGTCAAATTTTGTAGGCAAAGTAATAATATCACCCTTTATCATTATAGAATAATAAACTTAAATACCATATAATAAATGATATCACTGAAAAGTTTCAGATGCATAAAATTTTTTTTTTACTTTTGTTCATAAAAATATATAAATACTACCGTCCTTATAAATATAATTTATATTTATATTATTCAATAAGCAGGCGTATTAAAATATTTATCCACGCAAAATTATTCAAATTACGAGGATCGTTAACATGTTCATTATCAGTATTGTTTACCGTATATAGGAACATACCTATTATAGTTCGTTACAGTTATTATTATTGCTGAGATTATTTTGATAAGTCACATACGTAATCCCATAATACAGGTAAAGCACAAAACTCATTTTTTACGAGATACTTTACATACCGAACAAATAGCATAAGACCTATTTCAGAAAAAAAAATTGTATTTGCCATCACGGTTTGCGGCAAAATTTTTCGGAAGGAACAACGTTTATGCATCGCTAATATTATACAAATGATAAATTTTATAATTCATTTTCGCATCACTATTTTTATAAACAATTTTTTTTTAGGAAAAAAAAAAGTGTAATCATTTAAATTTGACTAGATTCGTTAAACGGTCATTATATTTACTGTAACACAAACAAGAAAACCACCGTAGAATTTTACATTTTACATGAAAAATGCCATGTGTAATTGTTATTTCCCGGGGAGAACGCACGGTAAACGGCACCGAAACGTCACCTGTCGCCCGAGATAAATTATTATTATTCCGTTCTACCGCACTACACGCCATTTATTGTCGCAATTCGTCTTGTTCACGTCAAATCCAGTGGAAATCCAAACCGATTTCTCTGGAAATTTTATCAGTGTATGTTTCCTTTTGCCCTGTTTGTTGCTATTATTATTATTATTATTATTACTATTAAACCCACTACACGCATTTATAATAATAATACGATTAGAGTGTATGTTCATTTACCTAAATACACTATACATATACATATATAATATTATATACGTTGTGCAGGATCAACACAACACATCAATTTTCCTGTCGTCGGTTACATCATAAGCAAAAAAAAAAATTACATATATACAGAGGTGAGCACGGAATGTTTCCACTTCTGTGTACGGTTGCCGGCGCACAATAGTAACTAACACGTTTCAGAGTTCAAGAAACGATATCTTTAATGGATCTCGGAGGAAAAAAAATATCACGCTACCGGGTCTTAGCCAGTCTTGGGTGATCGTAAACAGGCCGGTAGTTCGATATCATACAATAATATACGCTTTCGAGAAGTAAATAATGATCGTCGGCGTGCGCTCGTGATTATTATTATTCGCTTGTACTCGCTGCTCTTACAATATTATAATACTACAGCGATTCTCGCACTCGCCTGCACGTGTCGACCATAATGTAGCCGAGCAACCGCTTGTTTTTCCACCGCCAAATGGACTTATTTCCATTCTGGCGTACGCGATAAAGATTTCGGAAACAGATTTGAATGCAACATTATTTATTATGGGTGTATAGTTACGCATGATTCTGGACGTGTCATCTCGAAAACGGGACTCCAAACTTTTTACCATTTATTTTGTTATACGCGTCGGATTAGCACATTGTGTTTTGCATTTTCACATTTTCTCAATCGTATATTATATACCTACTCGTCTACAAGTCAATTTATAAACACCCATCAGAGTTTAAACGATTAAACTTGTATCTTATACAATCGAATCGTAACGCATTTGTACATATAGATCTTGAAAAAATAATTCGCGATAACTGATAACTATTGTAGGGAAGTAGGGTATACTATCATATTGTTGTGTAGAGGAGTAGGATATTTAGGTTAATTTTAATGTATTACCTAATATTAAAAAGAATATATATATATATATATATATATATATATATATATATATATAACCACAAAAATAATTATTAAATACACAATTTTAAAGGACAATGATATATTTAGATGTTGACATCCGAGGGGAGGAGGCTTTTTGGGAAATTAGCACCAGACCCTGCCACAACGGATTTGAACGTGAATCATGTAAATAGTAATAATCGTAGTGCGAGCCACATTACTTTGGATATTTCCAACCAAAACTTCCATTACTATATTTTTTTTTATCCCAGAAAATCTCACCTTTCACGAACATTAGTTATTATGAAAACGTAGTAAGGACCGAGGCACAATTTCCAGTTGTAGACTAATATCAATGTACCATAAAATATTTATAAAAATATAAAAAACTGAACTTTACAGTAAGCTATATAAATAATCGTTAAAATTAAAATAAATGATCTGTTTAGATACATTTTTTAAAAGTATTGAATTGATAATCTATGATATTATTATTTATATTGCAATATTACTACATGACTTTAGTCTTTAATATCAATATAACTATCTTAAAACCTTTAAAAACCCTTGCTTAAAAGAATGAAATATACACTAAATAAAATCGAAATTATTTAAACAATGCTGAACAACTATAATATTTGATGTTGGTATTATTGAACAAAAAACACTCTTTACGCCCATTTACAATATTCAAGAGATTTTAAATAAATGCGTATATGAACAACTATGGATAAAAGTGAATACAATATTATAACATTTGGTTGTTGGGCCTGTATTATGTTGCAATACAGCATATAGACAGTAAGGAAGTTAAATGTATCGCAATAAGAGAAAATACGAAAATGGCCCATAATTTTATTTTTATGGCTTTGCTATATATTCAAGAAAAAAGAACTAAACGTAAATGAATGTGAACCCCAAAGTATTTTCATCGTACACAGTACTTCCTAAAAGAACACTATAAACATTTATTGAAAAAAAACCCAATATTATTCAGATTATTTTATATTTTAAAATATAATAAAAACCGTATTAAAGAAATATTTTTATATTTTGATTTGAAATATTTTAATAATTGATTAAAAATGAATAAAAAAAAATTAAGTAAGTGTTTAATTATTCGACATATTTCTTCTGTTTTAATGTAGGTATTTAAAATCCTGAAAAACATTTAATTTTCAAATAGAAATTTGTGTTTGTATGAGTAAAATTATTTTAAAACAATATATATTTTATAGTTTTAATAACTTACCATTTATAAAAGTGTAGATTATTTCATTGGCTAGTAATCTAATGGTCATAGTGCATTGCTAAACTCTTAAAATAATTAAAATACTAAAATAATTATATAAAAATATGAAAATATTTAAAACAGTTAAAAATACAATACATGATTTACCAAAAGTTTATTTAACTATTTAATCATTGAAATTAAATTAGAACGGAACGAGTTAATTTTATTAGTCGATAACAAACTGAAAAAAAATTGCAAAATATATAACATAGATGATAGATATTAAAAAAAGTTTCAAAAAATAAATTATATTGAAACAATAAACCTCTTAATTTATTAAAAGGGTTTTTTTCTGCTACCACGTATTAATATATTATACGTTAATGACACGCAAGTAATAAATACATCAATCAATCCGGTTATTGAAAACGACTTACAAAAAGTCAGGAAAACCAATGAAGTATACAAAAACGAGTGAAATAATTTGGTCAGACATTTTATGAAGGGAAAGTTCATTTTTCAGTCGCTTTGGCACGCGTCCGAAATGGGCGCCACCACCATAAAAGCCACAACGATGGCGCGTCGACGACGTTTTATCGTTATTGTTTAATGTTTATGCAGACTACCTAAAAATATAAATATAAAAACACGGTTGTGTTGTTGTTGAAAAACGGTGTCAAGTCTTAAACATAATAACTGTAACGATTTCATATTGTGTTTCGTCGATATAATATGAGAATTCGACAAATTGCACTTTTGCCAAGACTGCGATGTTTCATTTTAATTAACAAATAGCACAGTAAAATTGGACCAAATAAAATTAGTTGGAAATCTTATTTTTAAAACATATTTTTCAGCGAACTGTTGCCAATTTCCTGTAAACTTAATATTACATAATAGTTATTTGTTATTTTAAAAGTTATAAGTTCTATTTTAGTACTAATCTCGTAAAATGTATGATCGTTAATCATTTATCATAAAATAAGAATCATAATGCTATCTGTTAATGTTCGAAATGAATTAGTAAAAATAATAAATCTTACAAGACTTACAAGAATAATTATGATGTATAGTAACTATATAATGTCACGATAAATAACTATACAAAACAATATAATATTATGTATGGTGAAACCGTACACTTATCCCTAAGTGGTTCGTTTTAGACTTTTTAGGGGTTGGATGAAAATATATTAGTAAACGCAATCGTATAATATTCTTGACAGATAACGGAAAACATGGATATTAATTGCGTACGAGCTAGCTATTATTTTACTACCTCGTATGATGATGACTTATACACGCAATAATTTCATTAATTTAAATCCTTCTGGTGATAAAATTTAAACAGGACGAGCAATAATGAAACTGAAATTAACATCAGACCATTATTCAAAAATAAATAATAAAGAAAAATACCGCGCTCATACGTTTCAATGTATATGGATATACTCGCAGCCTGCAAACTAGAATACACAACAAAGGGTATTGTAAAACCGAGAACTGATAAACAATACGACATTTTCCAAATGAACGAATTCGTGTAGCTCAGTAGTTACTATACTTATAACTACTATGGCAAAATCCCGAGCATTAAAGAAATTATTATCAGTAGTGACTGCTATAGTAACAATTAATTACAAGTTACTTAACATAATTGCACTGGGTCGATTTAACTACATAGTATAACATGTTTCGGTATTATTAAAAATCGACCGATGATAAAATTCCGATATTCAGTGGAAAACTGCAAGAAATCAAAAGCTTATAACGATTGAAAATCAAATCTTTGTCGATTGACATTCGCCCAACTACCCTGCAGTACCCGTCGTTTTCGGTTCATTAAAATGCACAATGACTTGGACCATATTATTCAGTTATAATATAGTGATATTTTGACGCTATCTTTTTGTCATCGTCCATACTGGATCCAATCCAAAAACCTAACAACTGCCTACTTACTACAAGTCGAGAGACATTCATTGTTTTTCATTGTTTGGAGCTTAACTTTAATTAGACATTTTTACGACTTTTTTTTCAAATAAAACTAGCATTACATTTTACAAGCACCTCTCATATATATTCAACATTTCCAATGAAAGAAAGAAAGTGAGTGTGTGTTCACAAGTCAAATTTCCAGCGTTTGTACGGTTTTTTTCTTTTCCCCCGTTGTTGGCTTCTGGCCCGTGCCCTTCGGGTTGCTAACACGTGGCCCTCCCACTGTGAAAGGGTTCAAGTACCTCACCTTTTAAGTGGTTATATAGTCCCTACTCACCATACACAGTCGTCGTCGCCTGCCGGCCGCATTGATGTCGCACTATCTCTATATACTATACAGGGCATATAGGTATTAGGTATGCGAGTACATTATGTCGTATATACTCCCGAAGGAAGACGAATAACAGTTTTTTTCCCGTTTCACGTTTTGACTGATCACTTAATTCTACCAAATGTTTTATTAGATGCACACGCGCCGCATAAATCTCACGTCGTTTCTTTCTTTGTATCGTTTCTTTACGTTTCTCTAGTCCCAAAAACCATCTGTTGTAAATACGCTTTCCGCATACACACGCACACACATTTCTTTTATACGGGTCTCGTTTACCATTTTTACCACAACAATATCAAACACTTTGATTAACTTGGTAATGATATTTTACTTTTTTCAATCGAAATTATTATCTCCAGGCTAAGTGAAAATAAACAAGCCCTCATTTTTGAATTCCTTTACATTGATTGCAACTCAAAAGTAATTTCCAGTCGAAACGACGTCGTTTAAATTAGTAAATAAAGTTTTTAAAACTCCATTTATTCTGCCACAAAGTATAATCCTGACAAAGTTATCCGACTCAACGTTAACATAACGACAGTCCAATTTCTAACAAGAAATGTGTGTTATTGAATACACTGATTCAGGTTGAAAAAAAAATTATTTCATTAACATTTTTTTTTTTTGTAGAATAGTTTAATAGATAAATAAGTTTTCAAATAAATATTTATTAAATGTTTGAGTTTAAATTAAATCCTATCATTGCGAAAACAGGAATAAACAAACACGATTAAAAAAATTAATTTTATAAAATATACCTAAGTAATTAATTTTACTTTTAATTTAAAAAACAATGTTCACATTACATACTTGTATACAGCTTAAAAGAAATAATTGTATTGTGCAAAAATCATGTATTATGAGTGGTACCTATCATGAATGTATTTTAATTATATAAATATTTAATTATAAATTATAAAAATATAAATGTAATCGTCAAATCATCGAAAACAAATAAAGATCAATGATGAAAATAATATCCATAGTGTTTGATTAAATGTTGTACCTAGTTATTAAGGCTTGGATTTTAAAGCATAATAAACAACTAAAAAAGCACATGATTGTTTTAAAAATGCAAAAAATTAGTATATTTATTTTTTTTTAAAAAAAAAGCAAAAAAGAAAGCATGACCAATAATTAACATAAACTATAGTTATAAAAATGAATAAAATTTTTTTAAAAACTAATTTAAATTCAAAAAAAAATTACCTTGTATTAGATTTGTAGTAGTGAAACTGACTCCATTGTCCGACAGAATATTTTTACACGTAGAAAACGAACTTTCTACATCCACTGAAGTGATCGATACATACTTTATATCAGGAGGTTTCAAATTACAACACTAAATCTTAAATTTTGAAACGATCGATAATCTATACGTTCAACTACCCGATAACGAAAACAATAACGCATTCTGGGTTTTTACATTTTTTAATTCATTTATTTGTTTTTATTACTATTAATAGCATAATAAACATATAAAAAATCCGCAGCTGGAATAATTTTAAAAAAAAATTGGTTTATTTTGAATAAGAATGAAGTGAAATCCCTACTAATATTATAAATTAAAGTATCAAATAATTTATAAAACTATATAATATATTTATTTTTCAAAACCATGGAACATGCAATAATAAAATATCGCAGATTAACTTAAAAAATTAGCTTCAATAATATTATAGAAAATGTTAATTATTTAATAAATATAAAACGAGTTCAATATAATAATGTGTTTCTAAGAATTAAACAATGTTATTTTAAAAATGAATTATTAAACATTACATATTTTATATACATAATTGTAATAATATGTATATATTCTCATTTATCAATTTTAAGAGATTTCTGAGAATCATCCTAAAAATAAACCTCGAAAATATTATTTTTGTCAGTGAGAATCGTAGACATTACAAAAGATTTTTATTTAAATATAAATTTATATTTCACTTTTATTTTATAGCATCGTTAAGACAAATTACATTTCGTAGCTTGAATTGTACGTTAATAAATAATTATAGTGTCCACGAAATTCACAATTATATAGTTGTTCGCTGTACAAAGCAATTTTCTATACAGTTAATTGATATTTACGAGAATTCTAGATTTTCGGAGATTTAACAAAATTATTATGTTTAGAGTTCTTTCGCCAGATGTTTCAAAACAAAGATGTCGAAAATAAATTTAATTTATCAAATTGCATTTGCGTTTGGTTGTTGTAAGAACGATCGCACCGTTTTGATTATTGCGAAGTACATTTCGTTACCTACGTTAACTAGAATTTCATTTTTAATGGTCGTTTAATGAATAAAAAATAAACAAGAAAAGTTTTTAATGTTTTCGTTTTTTTATTTGTTACAGGTAACGTACCGAATTGTCAAATGAACCAGAAATTTGCACTGCCTCCGACCGGTGGCAAAAATGGTGTTTAAGGGAAGCTTTGTCGTCGAAGGGGCGAACGCAAAGAAGTGATGGGGCTAAACTTTTTCCGAAATTGTATTCTATACTCAACACCACCGAGTCACCTCCTCCCGAATAAAAACAACTACCCCCTTCATAACGCTCCACTGTTCGTTTTGTATCGTCTTAGCATATACACTATATTGCAGTAGTTACACGGTGTACAGTTTACGCTCGAATCGTTGTCAAAGTATTCGGTAGGTATCGTTGCTTGAAGGTTATAGCGTGGGGTGAAATGAAAAAGTCTCATTAACGAGAGTTTGTTAATTGTACAAAGAACCGACAAGGGGATATAGCGAGAACCGTTATGGTACAACGACAACTACTGTTTTTGCTGTTGCTGATGGTGTGGCGCCGTTATTGCCGTCACACGGAGCCCATCGTTTCCGCATAATTCCAACCTGGTCTTATATATTATGATACAATAATAATTATTATTATTATTATTATTATTATAAAAAAAAAAAAAAACAGAAACCACCACCCAACGTGTTTTATGTTTTTTTTTATATATATTTTATCGCGAAGAACGATTATATAGTATTATAATATATTATGATTTATGAGTAACACGTACCACGTACACGTCTTCTTAACCAGTAAAACGTACGAAACATAAAAACCGAATTTCTTGTCCTATGGAATTTGAACGACCAAACAAAACTACCTACCCACCTGGCATGAGGTACTAAATAGGGTACCTTTACAATTATTATTATGATGTATAGAATATAAAGTGAGTAATTTCAATCCCTAAACTTTATATCGGAAAATCTCTATTTAATAACTGTTTTCAAATTATTTTAGGGTTTATATATTATGTATATCTACTTTGGATTTCAATCGTGAAATTGCACCTACGTGGCTACGTCCTATAATGATTCTAATTGAAAATAATGTAGAGTTATTACAATTAAGATAAATAATTGAATCAATTAACGTAATTTTGAAGTTTTGAACTAAAACACATATTAGCTGTACTATTACCACTATGTATACGGTTGGTTAATGTATTTCAAGAGGTGATAAAGTGCGAAGTATCGATTATCTTTTACCATAAAGCAGGCAATCAAGTTTAAAAAAAAAAAAACTGTCTATTACAGTAGCAAATATCATTTACAGGCTGAAGACTGCGGGGGAATCCGCACTGCGGAATATAAATAAAGATAAAACGGTATCCGATGGATAACCAAAAAGGTCTTTAATAACACTGTACGATTGCTTTTCGAAGTACTCAAATATTCAATTGATTAACCTATAGTTGCCCACTGCTGCAGTAAGTGGCCATTAAGATCGGCAATACATTTGTGCGATCCAACTTTGGGCGTTCGCGAAGTGACAAACTATGTCGGCTGGTAATGGATTTAGAGTGATGTGGGGTGATACCGATTGAGAGTGAAAGAGATTGAGTGTGCGGGAAAGATATATATACAGTATACACGTATCTACATATCGAAGAGTGAGAGAGCGTGAGTAGTCGGGGGGGGGGGCAGAAGGAAAAGGCATCTCAGTCACGATGATGAGCTTTTAATGAACACGGGGCGGTAAAGGTTTTAAACAGTGCATATTAAACGAGCAAACAAGAGTTGTGTTGTATTACGAGAGGAATAACGGTGACAGAGAGAGAGAGAGAGAGAGAGAAAGAGTTGATACGCAAACAGAGAGATTACACCAGGTATACCGTATGCCATCGCGTGCACCTATGCGATTCTTGAAACTTGCGCGAAACGCTTTAGCAACAATTGTTAACGTCTAATTATCGTTGCGAGACGAGAATATTATTATTATTATTGTAGATGGCAGCCCGACGTCCGTCATGCTCCTCGCTACGGCTATTAATAGTGTACAACGACTATTAATACGAAATGTATATTAATATGATGTATACGTTCCGATATAATATGTACCCGACGTTTATGCGATTACGACTTATTTACGTCGGAGCTCGTCGTCATTAGATCTTAAAATAATTATTTCGGTTGAGTATAATATTATAATGTTGGGAATTCAATTGTACGCGACGTTATACGCGCAATTAATATATAGTACGCACGTACATGTACAGTCGAATTCTCGAAACATCAATAAGCGCAAAGGGAAAGTTTACGTAATACGATTTAACTGAAAATAATAATAATATTTCCAGAAGTAATCCCATATAATCTTTTTGAATGATAAATAAGTCATCTGTATTTGGCCTACAAAAACATTTGATAAAATTATTCATGTTTGGAAATTTTACAATAAAATCATTTATATTCCAATCCATGCGATTTATAATAATATATATACTTTTATGTAAATGTAATTTTGATTTCGTTAAACAAATGAGCATGGTTAAAAAAACAAAATTATTGTTATTTAAATTTTACTACCATTTATATAAGAATATTAAAATTGTTTTTTTTTTTTTTTTAAGGTTTTACGACCAACACGTAACCGTGGCTATACTAGAATAATAACTATCGAGGATGTTAACGTTTATTATTTATTTGAATATAGCGTGCTCTTTTGTAGAGTAGTTTTTACGATTTTTTAATTTGTATAATTTTACCTTAAATAAAATTACATTTAATCACAACATTTTTTTAGATTTTGAACGTAGCGACGGGTGTATTGATCGTAAAGTATGTGTGGGTGTGTTCTTTATTTTTTTTTATTCTATCATCACTTTTGGAAACTGTAAACATACTTGAATATTTAAGTTAAATACTTTTTCTGATAAAAAAGAAAAGTGAATCTAGTTAATAATTTGGAGGGGGGCACTTTTTAATATCCCAACATTTAAAACAAGGTTCCTCATAAAATTTTGTTGTTATTATTATTGAAATTAGGAATATAAGTGAACATAATTGTTTATGAGCATTTTAATATGAAACTTAAACGAATATTTTTGAAAAAAAATGTATTTATCCTACCGTACAATTAATAATAAAATAAATTTCTATAATTTTAGCAATTTAAATATATTTACTATATTATTTAGAGACATACCTAAGCTGACGGACCATCTTCGCTTGTCATCGTTTTTTACATGTAATAACTTATCATTGAATTCAAATTTAACACATAGAATCCACTTTAATGATTACAGTGACTTACTGAATGACGAGATAATATATTCGACACCCATGTTCTCATCTAAAACAAAATCGATGAATATTATGTGTGTTAATTAATATATATATATATTTATGATTAAAATATAATGAAACAAATTATAGCAACACGAGAATTATGAAAATAATAATTAAAATTATTCATACAAATGTCATAAAAGAAAATATTTTACAACTTGTTCTCTAGTTCTTTTATATTAATTTGTAACGACCGTTGACTTCGTACTAATTTTAACAATATTTCTAGTAGAAAAATGTTTAAATTGTTTAGTTATAAATCCCAAAGATTCACTTGTAAAAATTATGTCATTCGCAGAGTTCATAAAATTCAATATTAAATTATTTCTGTGTATTTAATAAGAATAATAGGTAGGTAGATAGATATTATATACAATTGGCATTATTACGAAAATCACCACTCATGTTATACTTATTTTGTGTGCAATTGAATAGGTACGCATGAATTGATAAATATCAAAAGAAGAGTAGAGAGTATACTCTCTCATCAGTCATCATTATTTTATATTATTTATAAATGTATTATCCTTATGTACTTATCGTCCTGGCTATAATTCCACGTATAAATTATATGAATTCTTTTCGTCGTATTTTCGCAATGAAATACTTTCACAAATTGTGAATCACAATTATTTATATTTACAAGTTCGTTATAATGAATAATTTTAAAAAAGAAAACTCCAAAGTTACGATCCAATCAAATCTAATTATTATAATAAATTACAACATATTATTACCTTAAGAACGAAAAAAATTGTCGATCAATGTTTTGATTTTTTTATTGTTAATATTTTATTAGTCCCTGTATAATAAATTAATTTATAAAACATAGTAATAAAATAATACAAATCGTACATAATTATGAACGGATGTAATGAACAACACGTATATTTTATACGCTTGTTTTTATAATATTAGATTTGTGTTTTAAATATTTCACAACTACTGAATTAAAGCGCATATTTTTTAAATATTAAATATTACTTATAACTTATAACATAAGCAATAAATATTTATTTTTAAATAGCTTATACGATTGATAAAGGTCAACGCTAAAGTAGTGACGAATGATAATAATACCAGACAGATACAAAAAGTTTAAAATTTAACTCATAAACGATTCAACGGGAGGATTAGACGAAGTGATAAATAATTAACTGATAATTTAATGATACTCAGTGTTATTAAATTTCAGCAGATACAAAAATATATAATATGTTTAATCGAATCAAAGGCCAACGGAATATCCATCAATAACCATTTATTATCGACAGTATAATTAGTTCAGATCTTAAGCAAAGTTTTTTTTTTATCTGGCGTTCATACAGAAGCGTATAAGCGATAACTCAATAAATTTTAATACCCAAGTATAATTATTTTCTTTCGGTAAAAAAAAAAAAGAAAAGAAAAGAAATGTACAAGCACGCAGTGTGCCTCGAATTCTCTTTGTATGTATATTAAAATAATTTAATATTTGGGTCAACTTGATGTATAGTATATTTTTCGGTTCGCCGCGTATATAATAATAATATATTATAATATACAATACATACATATTATTATAACTATTGCCACGCATCACCCGTAAATCCGTATATATATATTATTTTATAATGTATGATAGCCCTCGGCCGTTTGTGAACAACGCGCACAATTGTTTCGTCCATTCATTACTACCATCATCCACCCCTATCGTTATGCCGAAAGCTCGCTGTACATAAATAGTTAGTAATATGTTAGTGTGCGTGTATTTAATATATGTATATAATATATATATATAATCCGGTCGACTTTCCGACCGACGTCCACGAAACACCATTTGATGTTTCCAAAAACGGGAGGAGGCAAAGAGTACCGCTGTTGCAGCAGTATATTATATAATATACGATATGCGCCTACCCCGTGCTTTTACGAATCTGGCGAAAAGCTGTTAAAACAGTGATAAAACGGCGAGCACAGAGATAGGCGATACTATTCGTGGCGGTGGTGCCACGAATTAACGTCATTGTTTTCGAAATTTAATGCCTTCACGGTATTCGTAACAAGAACTTGGGGGCGAGCGACGGTTGTATAGTAGTAAAAAAGAGAGAAAAAATAAGCGAGGAAATAATAATATAATGCAAAGAAAAAAAGATGTTTCGTTAGCAGTCTCGAGGTGTAATTAATTGGAACAATTTGCGTTTCTATACAGTGATTGTTCCCCCCCTTTTTTATTATTATTGCATTTGCATAAATTTTCGGCTTGCGATTAGTTTTTGGACAGTGTAATCAGAGATGAGCGTGATTTTTATGGCTTAAGGATACAAAAAGGCAGTTAAACGAGCAGTCTGAAACGTAAAATATTATATTAAAAGCAAAAATAAAAACTGCATCAGTAATTAAACATAATTTTTACTGTGGATTTTCCGTGAATAGTTTGAATATATATATATATATATATATATATACCTATTATATAGGTAAGGACTAAAATTATGTTTATTAAATTATTATCATTGCAAAAAAAAAAAAATGTTTTTATTATACCGAAATGATTAACAGAAAATGGTAGGTTTTATTTGAAAATTTAGTTTTTAAAGTAAGTTTTCAACAAATGTATGAAATATTTAATGATACAAACCACTATATAAAAATAATTTTGCTATCCTCATGATATCATAATAATTTCATTATATAATACAATAAAAGTATTGTATTTACATTTGTATGTATGGAATGACCGGGAAAGTTTTAAACAGTACTTAGACTAAAACTTGGGCAATAATTTACTTGGTCGTTTGTGTAGTTATCACTCGCAAAGATGCTGCCTCTTCCAGTCTTTTCCGTTCTGTTTGGCCGAATGAGTTATTATTATTGTTTTGCATGACCACTTAAATAGTCCCCGGACAACAATATTGTTAAGACCAGGTGAGTGAATAACAGTTTATTGCGTGCCTGAATAAAGATATTTTCGAATGCAATTAGACATTTTATACATTTTCGTATTGGTAGATAAAGCGAATAATTATAAAGTAACAGACACACGTGAAAAAACTATTATGTTTAAATTACTTTTTTACCAAACCATAAATACCAAATAAGGAAACAACTAAGATAAATTATAAACGCCAAGCAAAATGTATTTAATTTACTCACCAGTTACCGAACGTCTAAATGCTTGCGGACTGATTTTTAATTAAAATTAAAATATATGGCATGTTTTCATCCAAGAGCATATTTATTGTTGACTATGTATGTCATTATTTATATGGTGATTGTCTTAAGCTTGCTGAATTAAATTTAATGACACACTCAGCATAATAAAATAATACAAACCTATATTTTAACTCGAATGTTTGCTAAAGACAAAATACGTTTATTATATAATATATTAGTGATCGCGGTGGTTCAGTCAAGTTAAACTTATAATTAAATATTTTATTTTCATTCGAAGGCAATTAAAAACAAAACTGTCTGTGTATAATAATAATACTTATAGTTACAGTATATTATAGACAATAGAATGAAGTTATAAACTTTTACAAAAAAATGTTATTATATAGTAATATTTTCTAGCTCGTCAAGTCATAACCAATAAAAATCTAGACAAAAATGGTATAGCTAGATCCTAACTACATTTTGCTGCTTAAATTTTTATAAAGCATTAACTATACTTACGAGGGACCTTTTATTAATTTTTCAAGCTTTTTGACCAAGCGAAAAATAATTTCTATCGACATTTGTAGAAAAACTAAAAAAAATAAAATCCAAAATCTAAAATATCTATAAAAATATCCAAACTATTTTGACACATTTTTAACGTACTATATGAATAAATATTGCCAATACAATAACTTTGGTGAAAATTTCAAGTATTCTACAGTTGTTCATTTTTGAATTACAACAAAATAAGAAACTCAATTTTGTCAAAAACTGTTTTTCCGTGAAAATGTCAAAATTTTGTTTTTACTTTTGACATCACAAACAACTAGATTTCCTGACCCGAACATTTAATGAAGACATGTCATGTTACATTTCTCCAAAAGGTCATAAAACGCTTTAAAAACACACACAAAATGCGCATATTATAAAGCTTAAAATCTAATGCATCGCCGTCGTTAAGACATAAAAAAATTTATTTAAAAAAAATTCACTTATTTTCGATCTTAGTTTGGCGGTCTTATAATCTAGAGATGCGAAAAATGCACGAATATTTTTATGGCGATTATTTAACAATAAACGGTGTAAACGTCACAATCTTAATCAGCGTGCGGGGCATCTACAGCTATAGAGGAAGTGTAAAGATATCATATCGTGCACACGACCCATCACATATTACAATATAATGACGCGTAATATTAGTGTAACTGAATACTAAATTATTATCTCTGCTGGTTCCGACGACTACGAGAACGATATTATAATTTATAACATTAATGTTGGCGAATAATAGAGGACGTTAAACGTGGCGGACGACTACGGCGGCGAGAACCATGGTCGCGGTCACCGTCGCCACAATAATTGTGCACATTGTAGAATAGACGCGCCGCCGTCGGCACTTTAGTCAAATAATAATAGTACGGTAAAGTTTTGCGCTGTCGTCGTCGGGTGCTCGCCCGCAAAGTTGTGTGTGTGCGTGCCGTCTGGAGACCGCAGCCTCCGAGAGACCCAAATGCACACGATTTCCAACAGGACGGAGAGGATAATTTTTGCCGACCCCGCTGCGCAGTACGTATTTCGTGAAATCCGACAGAGGCGGCAGTTGCAATTGCCCGCTGTAACGCGTGTTGTAACACACACACACACGAATAGTATATTATATGTGTGTCGGAAGCGAGGGGACTTATTGTTTCCATTGTATTTAAGTAGGACGAAAAAAAAATCACTCACTGTAGAAAACGTTGTCGCGCGCGCGAGTGTGCCATTGTGTCCATCCCCTTCGAATTCGCAAATGGCGTGTCTGCAGTGTTCGTTCAAATCAACGGTGGTACAATAATAATATATATATATATGTATTATAAATCCGCGTGCGCCGCAGTTTATTATTGTGTGTAAGTCATTAGCGCACTATTGTTTTGCCGCCAAATCGTGTTCTAATTTTATATTTTCGGTGGCAAAAACGTAGTTGACGCGCAGTAGTTAACCTGTTGGCCGCCACTCGCCCACCCGGTCGCCGGTTCGTTCGAGGGGCAGTGAAAAAGTTTCCGGGATTTCTCCCCGACTATTATTTGGAATTTTTTTTCTCTGTTGAGAGGCACGTGCCGTTCGCGATTAGAAACCTGGCCGGCCGGACGGTCGTCAGCATCGTCATTATTATTTTTATGACGATAAAACTCCGTACTGACAAATCATCCGGCAAATCGACGTCTCTATATTATTACACATATATATATATATATATGTATTATATATTTTACCCTCGTACGACAAAATAGTGACGTTTGGTCGGCTGTCACGTTAACAATTTATATTATATATATATAACAGTAACGCACGCACTAGACGTGTCTTTTTGAAAATAGAGTAAATTGTGTCACTAGTATCGATCGCATCAAAATTATATTATCAATAACTATAATAGGATTGGAATATAGCAGGACACGAGAAAAACACTTAGCACTAATTGTTGACATAAAAAAATGTTACGTTTTCATCGTAATCGAAAATGTGTATTTTAGCGTTACAAATAATAACAATTATAATATTTACAAATTGTACGTGACTGCAGTATATTATATAAAACATGGATACAGTGTCGGTGATAAAAAAATAAAAATCATGTAAATACTATGTACCGTACAAATGAATATAGGTTTTTTTTGTAACTGAAATTAAACCGTATAAAAAAGAGAGAATCGTAAAAATTAAAAAAAAAAACTATAATTATCACTTATTATAAATAATAATGATCATACTGACGGTAAAGTGCAGCTCTGTACATTCATTTATAATTGAAACATTGATTAATCGCTTTCAGCACGTAGAGTCATATAATTCCTTGTAATAATAAATTATGAATTATGATCAATAATATAATTCGTCATGATTTTGCTTTTTAATTATGTTTATTTTGCTAATGTCCAAATCTGGAAAATGAGTTCAATACGAATAGATGTGGATCGAAGATTTTATATTTCTCTAGAGGACTATTATTAAACAATAAACCATACAACAATAAGTAATAACACTAATAACTAATGATAGTTTATGTTTTAAGACTGCATTACTATATTTTTCTTATTTATGAATATTTTAACATCACATGATAATATCTACACTGAAACAACATTATTATATTATTTTAAAATGTCTTCTTTACTTTTTTATTTAAACATATTTAGAATTTTGTTTGTAATATTAATGAAACATTTATCATTACTATAATAATGTCTATAGCACTTTTGCAAAGTAAATTACTGCTTTATAACGTGAAATAGAAAATTAAATGCTAATCTTCAATGAAAAATTTAGTATTTTTTAATACATACTTTAAATAATAAAAAAAAATGTATGGTTTAGTATATAAAAAGAAGTCCTTTATCACTTTTACTAACTACTATGCAAATGCATACTTATGTTTTTTATGGTTATTAATTTTTATTAAATACTCGCATAAAATGTATAACTTCTTCTTTCTACAATTTTCACATTTCTCTGAAATATTATTCCATAAAAAAAAATGTTTTTCACCAAAATAATTTCACTTTTGCAAATTTATTGACCACCGGCGTATAATAATGGACCCTCGCGTACACAGCCTAATGGTATCGTGTAAGATAATCTTTAGGACAACAAAAACAAAACAAAAAAAAAAAAGGACAGCGAATGGGTGAAAAGATGCGGCACCGATGTCCATTTCGATTTGCAGCAAATTGCTTTTTGGGAATTTATTATTATTTTTATCTCGACCGAATGTTTACAGCGTCCGTGGTTGTGGCTTTTCGGCCAACAGCAGGTCACTGTGGCCGTTTCGCGACTCCCGAACACTGCAACCTCACACACACACCAGTGATAAAAATTAAATTGTAGTCTCCCCTCACCTTTAGGCACTACTACCCACCCATAGGATTCGTGTATCCGAGGATATCCTTTTCCGGCCTCGCGTGTACACGCAATTGTTGTCGCCCGAGCACTCGCCGCCGTTCCACCGCTGTTTGTGATTTACGGGACCGAAAGGCCATTATACTGAATGCAACCCGGCGAAAATGTAGAGGGGTTTTTTCCTCTTTTCGCTTTTATGTAATGTGCTCGCGTGGTGGAGGACGACGCTGCTGGGAGAAATGATTTCTGGAACAAAAATATATTTAAATAATTATAGCTGCACCGTAACGGTATAATTACAATACTCGCATGCCAGTGGCGACGGATGAATTATAAATATTTTATGACGATACGATGGAGGCCGATCTCTATATTTTCCGCATTGAGTATTGACGGATGCAAAAATTTAAATCAAGTGAGCATGCGAGGGCTTAAGTTTTCCCCAGACATCTATATATTGAAATATATTTTATATGATATGGCCGATATATAGGGTGTTGAAATTATTATCACTCTCGCCCGAGTAGCTCAAGTTCGATTATTGTGTAAACACGAAATCACCGGTCCATTATTGGATCAACCATCTGGCCATTCTCCCGCACTTTGGTATTCCTCGTCGTATATAACAAACGCAAGTGACATTGACAACAAAAGCAATAGCGACGAGGCTTATAATATGCTTACGCGCGCGCCTATTGGTTAATTTGCATAATAATAATATACGGAGCCGTTGGACTGTGACAAAATCTGCTATTTAGTTTGGGAACTAAACACAATGTGTGTATATTATTATATTATTATTTTTGAGAAGAAACCCTTCTTGTAATTTCTGAGAGCGAAGACGAATACGATATTTTAACACTTGCAGGTACATATAGATAGGCATGTAGGAAATTTGAAATGGGTCTATTAGATTAAAGACATTTCGCTGTCTGCATTGTATGACCATTGCTGCTGCTTGCAAATCTACACTATATAGTTGAAGTAAAATAGTTTGGTAAAATATGTAGGTACGTATTATTTCGGAAAGTCTCAATGTAAGAAAACTTTTAACCACTGTGTTCACCACTAAAATGCAATCAGATATGTTATATTTAATTTTTTACAAACACCAAAAAAATGTATTATTTATTTGAGATATTTGCATGCACTCTTCCGCCGTGCAGCAGGTGATGGAGATGATAGTGTAACGATGGATGGCGGTGTTTTTTTTTTTGCATATCATAAAATCCATACAAAGATTAAAGAATTTTACAGTACATCTATATTATTATATTACGTATTCATGCAATTTTTGAGGTGGACTGTATATTATTATTATGTACGTTTCAATGGTAGGTAAACTAAATATATGCGTACCAAGGTACAAGACGGATAGGTTGAACATAAATCATGTTATAATAAATTATATAAATTGCATCGGTAAAATTTAAACGACAAAGTTAACTGCGGTCTATGAGATCAAAATAGAAACCATATTGTCATATAAAAAAATGAAACAACTTGTACGGCCGTCATTTAATGTATATACATGACGTATAACTACGGGTTATAGACCTCACGCGTATACGTCGAAGTAAACAATTATTGCTGAAAATAAAAATAAAATAGCAATATATAATACGTCATGCGGGCGATAATATTATTATCTAGAAAAATGATATAATATATAATGTATGCATATTTAAAATAAATATTGATTTTCATGCATATATGTTATGATTATTTATAATAACGTCTAAATAATTATAATTTAGCTATTCCTATGAACTGTTGTCAATGCATACTTAACTAGGACAAATACAATAATTATTATAAAAGGAATTAAACAATAAATTATAAAGAAATCTTATAAGTTGTAAAGTTAAATAAAATAGTATATAATTTTTTAGCCTTTTAGGCTTTGAAGTCGATATTTTTATTGTAGCAGTGAACTTTTAAGTGTTTTGGGTTGTTCATAGTGTTCATACAATAGTTTCATACTAAAATGTAAGAATATGGTTCTTAATAACTTCTGTTGTAGTTTTCATAGATATAAGCCATCATAGCTAGTACTTAACCATTTAGATCACTTTTTGTCTGAGTTAGAAACTTAAGTCTTTTCAACATAACAAAATCTGATTTTTACTGATAAAGTTTTTAATGACGAAACAAATAAAATTCAACTTCAAATATACGCATTAGTAAATTATAAACTCAGTTTTACAAGAATTTAGCATAACGAAGACGAAGTTTAATTAAAATAAAAATAATATTCCCTTGTTAATTCACATCAATTTTATAAATTGTATTCATTAAAAGTTATTTTCGTTCGAATAAATACGTTTTAACTCTTTAATCGTATTTGAAATTACAATTATAATATCTAGAAACTAATGATTTAAACGTGAAAACGTCAAATTTTCACATATTAGTATTAAAATAAATCGTTCGGCGAATAAAAATGTTATCATACTTTAACAATTAATGATCCAAACGTCAATTATTACGTATACGCCTACATACAGTTAACTTTTTATTTTCAGCTTAATAGAAAACTTTTGGTAGCTATTCGATTGAGATATATAAAATAAAAATAATTTATAATTTAAATGATAGGAGAGGTGGAGTAGGATAGCGGGATGTGGGGAATGTAGTACCTTAACAATTTGCATTATTTCAAAAGTACCCCCCCGAGGCTTGACAAAGGGTTGGTTTTCTCCCTGCCACCACCACCAACACAACGACAAAATGTATGGCACATTCGCACGTTACCATATGGAAATTGCGAGGGTAAGAAAATATTATTAATAATGATAATAATAATAATATATGCATTGTACAGTATACTATAGTGAAAACGGAGACACTGCTATTCATATATATTTATATATATTATATATATAGCACAGAAATTTAAACCACGCTTAAGACCATATTACCGTAATTAGACTGGAATAGGTCTAATTGAAGAAACGATTACATTTTTTACGTTTTAATTATTAGTCGTTAATTATTATTTTTTTTATACATCATGGTTTTTTTTCACCGCAACTACTCGTGCATAGCAAAATTATATATATTCATAGCTATAGTAATATTTTATTTGCCCACTAATTAATAATTATAAACAAATACGTTTGTTTTTAACGTGCTTATAATTATACGTCAAACTATAATAGTAATAAGCAATATTATTTTTTGCAATAATAAAAAAAAACATATAATAGCCAATAAGTATTATTTTTGTATCTTGTTGATATAATTTGTACAATATTTATATAATTAATTTAATTTAAAGACTATTAATTTTTTTTTCATTACAATATAACTACTTTGGTTTAGTTTTCAATATACCATTAAATAAATATAAATAAGTTTATTAATTCTTCTTTTTCCACAAAGACAGTTTAATAATATTAATTATAGGTACTCATTTAAATTCAATAAAAATTAATGAATTTAATGATAAAAATAATTATACTTATAGATACACCTAATGTCAAGAAAATAACAAAAATTATTATAGGTATGGATAGATATCTAAAATAACATAAATAACTCGTTTTGCCATCAATTTGCTAAATTAGCTCATTTCTGTCATTAATTCATAAATATCTACCGAAACAAAACTGGAAAAAACTAACTTAACTAACTTTGAATTGATAAAATAATTAAAAACATATATCCGAATTTAAAGGAGATAATCAGTAACTAATAGTAAATTTTCCACCATTTTCTCTTTGGTACATCATTGTATCGATCCCTTATTAAAATTATATTACCTAATTATTGTAATAATTATAGATTATTTTTTCAAAATGTAAAAATTAGTAAAATTACTTTATAAGTGTATATTGTTTTAGTATGTTCATATTGTAATTAGTGTTTGTATACTCCAAAAAACTTTTGCATTATATTATAATTATTGTTCAGTTTTAATTTACCTGCAGGTAGAAACTTGACAGTTATGTACAAGCTTACAGAAGTGAACTTGGAAAATGGAAATACACACTATTTTATTTCAATCGATTCAGTCAAGTTTCGTTATATCATTACAGTAAAATAACCCAACTTTTTTTTTAATTAAAGGAGTCACCCTTCAACGCTATGGTAAATATAGAAGTAAAAATCAGTTTCCGAAACAAAAGTTACCTTTGAACTTTTTTAATCATACGTTATTAGGTTTTTTACGGTCTACCATAGACATCCTATAGGTACATGTAAGCTGTTAGTAAACGTATGATGATAATATTATATTCGCACCTTCGTCTTATGCGGCAAAAAAATAAAATATAAAAACATCTCATCATCGTGATTGACAGTTTCGCGTCCGTGTATAAATAACAATGACGATAATAATAATAAAATACATTTTACTCAAAATACAGTTGAATGCATATATTATATTTTTTGTCATCCGCCAACCGCAGTATCGGCCATATTACTGTTTACCGTCATGTATAGAACGTACTTATACGTATATAGTTGCCACAACTCCGTAGGTATTGTGAAAGTGCACCACGACGACGAGCTGTCAGTCACATAACACAGCGTTCCTTTGTTTCGTTTAGAGGAGATGGAATAATAATAGTATTATACGTTATAATTCATAATAATATAATAATAATGTATATTATGATCTCGTATCTGTTTAAACCCCGTAACCGAGTTCTTAAATCAATTAATTTGAGCCCGTCGCTAATGAAAATATTTATATTAGAAAACGGTTTTCTGTGTAATTTGAACAACACCACAAGACAAATTCAAAATCGATGTATCAATTCTAAGTAATTATAAGTCTTTCGGAATAAAATAAATTATTTAAAATATATAGTTATATAATATTTGTTATTAAATTATATAATAATATCATTTATAATCAAATTAATGTGTAAGGAAATCCGTATACGCAATATAACAAAAACATCAGGCATAAAAGATAATATGAAACTCCAACTGCTGAATTTTAATTTTGAGAGAGATATCATTGAGCACTATATGCAGTAGTTATGTTGGATAATTTAGCAACTACACAGATTCAAATTCAAATTTTTAATTCATTACTATATTATTATTATTATTATTGCTATATGTATCTTTACGATACAAGGAATATCGTAATGAATAATGATGTATAAAATACCTCATTATTTTTTTTTTTTTATTAAAAATATAGAAATTACAAGATCTAGTATTTTTGACTGAAAAATTGTCAAATAATAATAATATAATAAGACTATAGAATAATACAAAGGATTTGACGGAGGAGAATCCTTTGATCCTATTAGAGGTTATGAATTAAGTGCTCCTATAATTGGACAATATAATAATTATGATATTATTTTTATTTTATAATAAAGTAAAAATAAGTTGTTGATACTTTTTTAAATTTAAGCGGTTAAAAAGACGTATCAACAGTCTTATTGAAATCATACAAATTAATTAATATAAATCGATTAAGACAATAAATTATTTGATTTAAGTATTTAACAAATCATTGAAGTTAGTTATTTATAAGAGCTATATAATAAGTACCTACATCGTATTATCAAATGAGTTTAAATTTAACTTTTCCGTTTTTTAAAATATTGACTACCTTGTTCTGTAATTAAATTAAACTCGGAAAGTTATTTCAATGAACTATAGTAATGTAAAAAACTAATAAAATGAGTATCATTGAGGTAAATTTATAAAAAATATATGGTAAACTTTTATATAATATATATATATATATTATTATTACGATAGATTTAACATTTATAATTAATTTACTTTTCCTCTATTGTGACAGAAACATTATTATATGACACACCTATAAACATTTTCAGTACTTCGCTATGTATATAAAATGAAATTACCTATAGTGAATTTTGAGGATATGGCGATTGAAATAGCAGCTGCAGAAAAATAACTGACCCAGCATTTACAAATCGGCAAAATGTTCGTGTGGAAATATATACCACCGAGCAAATCGATTTCGTGTTAAGAGCTTATTTTCAGCTTAAAAGTGAAAAACGCTGATTAAATCGGACGCGTGATTTTCGATCGCGTGTTGTTATTATCCACCGCGTGTACATCCTTCGCGGAGCTGGCCACCATAAAAAAAAAAAAAATACATAGGTAGTAACCATTGCAAATGAAACCGCCGAAAGCCATTAAGTTTGTTTCCACCCGTACATATAACGCAACGATCATAATTCATATAGTTATTGTTTGAGTATAAGCTTTTGCGGAAAATGCGTTTCCCCTCCGTATAATATTATACTTTTCTTTATATTTCTCCCCATTCTTCCGTCTATGCCTTTTCCACCTGACGTACCATTAATACAATATAACGTCACACACACACACACACACACACAAACAAACATAATATATATATATGAGCGCAAGTCGATCTCCCGAAATATCATAAAGGTCGTATTGGCGTAGGGGACTAAAGTGTATATACGACCGACTTTATCGGTCCCTCGTAATTATTGCACCCTATGGCCCGGAAATCGACTCGCTAGTTATATTATAAATAATATTATATACGCATTACGAGAGACGACAAATAGTAACGTGGAATGTGCGCACTCGGACATCGGGAACGCGAATAGAGGGTTATAATATATAGGTCCGACGAAGAAAATTAGCTCAATTTACATTCAAACGTTATCGTATACGCCGTAAAGCCATCCCCGTTGGTCGAGAGTCGTAACTACGGCGGCGTCCGGTGCCACAATCCATAATATTTTATTACCGTCTGCCTACCTAAATACGTAGTTACTGCTCTCGATGATAAAGTTTATAAATTTAAGATTTCTTTATTTTTTTTTTTTGCCCCTTCGACTCGTTTTTTTTTTTTTTATAGATATACACATTTGGATGTAGTAAACTTTTGTCGTTTATATTCCCAAAAACCGCGTACACATACCGATTGACACGCCGGAAAAAAATATTTTTTATAAAAATAACACAATATTTTTGTGTGTTGGTCACTTACTGTACGTCGTCCCGTCGAGACCGCGATTGACCATTCAGACCACGTGCACGTCGACGTGTCCTATGACCGCTTGGCCTGGTGGTCTTCTGTGTCGGAGCAGTAAACGTCATTGTGTTCCGTCGATTCGAAAAAACACCTGTTTAATAGCAATAATACGTTTGAATGGTTGCTGCAGCACGCCTGTACCAGAATATTATATTGAAATTATACATAATAAAATTAATAATACCTAATAAGTATGTCGTCGTCGTAAGTATCGCGGTATATTTTGTGTGATGTTATTGAGAGTTTGTGACTAAATTTGGAAGTAGTTTTTTTTTTTTTTTGATTAATTTACAACGCAAATATATAATATAATAGGAACGCGCATATATTATTATATACCTATATATTAAAACGCATTCGAATAACGCTAATACAAACGCCGTTTGAACAAGTCGAGTTTCGTGCAGAGTTAATAATAAAGCCGGGCAACGCGATCCCGGTCCGTCTAGTTATAGGTACGATGGCTATTATATTACGCCCACGTCCCACAGTCAAATCTCCTACACCACAATTGTGTTTGACCGTAACCGCAAAACGTGGGGAATACACACCGCAAACGATTGAATAGTGCAGAATTCAAGACGTGTATAATATAATAATATAAAGAGGGGTGCCGTAACGATTTAGTTTATAGTTTTGATAAGACGCTCGCTCTATTACAGCGCACTAGCCATAACCTTTTCGAGACAACAAACGTCGAGTGCTCCTTAACGATCGATATACAATATCATCTTATTATTATATTATAATAATGCGCGAGATCTCCCGTCGATTTAATTTAAATAATGCGTAATCGACGATCTTCCCAATATATACACTCGGCGATCGATGTTTGTTCGCGTTTCGTTTGACCGTGTTTGTTTTACCTTACAGTGTCGTACACCTACTGATTAAAAACTACGTTCAGATGTATTGGAAACCAAAGTGGTCTTCCATCAAATGAATATGATATCACGTATATATGATGGCTCGAGTTCACTCGTGAAATAATACTTGTAAAAATATACTTAGTTCAACGCACAATATTATGAGTTCTCATCATTATAACGAACATGACACAGTGTACACACTACACGCGTACACATCTGTGCACTCGAATATAATAAATATTATAATATTCATCGAAGCCGAATATGTAATGACGACTTACAAGCAATAGTTTTAATGGGACTCTTAATTAAAAACAAATTTCTATTTATGTACTGCTTTTCGTTTGTTAAGAGGTGTGTAAAACGAATTCGGCAATTAGAAAATGACATTTTCTTGTACAGTAGTAATGATAATAATAATAATAATAATAATATAATGCGATGAAAAGCGCACGCAGAGTAATATACTTATACGATGTTTGTACGAAGACGTGACGAATAATTCAGTTTGGCTTTATTTAAGAAAACACACGCCGCGCCATGTAGTTGTCGTCGCGGCTTTACAGAAACAATGTAGAAAAAAATGTTGACAAAATCTCGTCGCGTACGGTAAAAAAAGAGATGGTAAAAGAAAAAAAAAACGACTACGAAAGAAAGAAAGAAAGAAAAACAATAATAATTCATTTTTTTTTTTCGATATTTGTTTTATTTACAACAATTGTCGGGTGGCGAGCAATACAACTGACAAGGTTTACTTATTTATTATTCGCGTTTCGCCTGGGAAAACAGGCGAGTTATATATATATTTTACACGAGACCGGGAAATAACCATTTGCGGCGGTAGTTTTTGACGTGTACCGATGAAAAATGATTATCACGAAGCCCCTACAGACCATTTCATTTGTCATGTGACCGCCGACAGCCAATAAAATCAATACACGTGTACACTAGGATGTTATATTTTTAATATTATAATTTTGTCTGTATAACATGCAGTCATTATCTATAAAGGTATATTATAGTGTATTTGTGGCGAGTATCCATAACAATGAGCTAACGAATGAGAATTGACGTTTGATGACGAAATACCACTCTTTGAAAACAATATTAATTTTGAGAACCAAATAAATATATATTAAATTAAATATAACATATATATATATTATGTAATAACTCGGAGAAGGGTTAAACCAGCCAAAGGCTATCGCCATATGGTAATACATATTGTTATGTTTTGTGTGACCCTAAAGTGCTCGTCTAGTTTTTATAATAATTGTAAAATAAACACATTATCTGTTTTTTTTATTTTGTGAAATGGTCGAGAAAATAAACGTCTCTGGCGAAACTAGAATTAATTATCATAATAATATTTTTGCTGTGAAAAAAATTGTTTAGTTTACATGACAAGAGCTACTATATATATCTTTAGTTCGCCCACGGGGATGCACGCACTTCCCCACACACATATACATCCACAAGTATTTTATTATGTATGGTCGGTATATGTCTATGGCAAGGCCGGTAATACGATTTAACTCGCGACGACGGATGGAAAATAGCTGCGCGCGCGCCCTTTGAAACGAAAAAAAGGAGGCGAACGGTCTGGGCAAAAAGGGACAAAACGCCCGGAGGAGCCTTTGGCCGGTCCTTTTATGTATATAAGATATCGTATCGCTGTAAAGGAGAGGGAAACGAGCACGTCCACCCACAGTGTATCTACTCGTCCCCCGAGGGCTTTGGCAACCGCGACTTGCAATGCCGGAACGGCGGGATTAAAAACGAAAAGTACCCACGATTAATATAACGCTACAACGCGAGCGGAAATCGATTATTCTTATTATTTTTATATTCTCAGACCGTGCTACTGTTATTATTGTCACGAAATATTCGGCGCGGGGGAGGGGTAGTTTGCAATAAAAATCTCGATTGTAATAACAAAAAAATAATATCAGGTTGAGGAGGTACCAGCCTTATTATAATATTATATCATTTTATTGCTGCATACCGCCGTCACCCTAAAACTCAGAAATATTATGCAAGATAATTTACCAAGCATACTCACCCCCGGTTTTTCCTTTAATAATGAAATTATTCAAATTCTGATTTTTTGGAATTTTTAAGTATATTTTTTAATATTTGAGATAATTTTCGCTACCTAAAGAGTGTTGTGTAGTGATAAAAACTTCTGTTTTTCAAACAAACCGCCGCCCCTCTCCCATTTTTTACTATACATTATTTAGTAGATAATTTTATTGAAAATTATGTTTCTAATTCCGAATTTTAAGAACTCTATGTATAGGTACTATAAGAACGATGGTCCTTAAATATGAAAAACTACTCGTTCGAATTTTATTTTTTGAACACCTACGTTAAAGTTTTCTGAAAAATAATTATTCGCTATAAACAGTATAAACATAATATGAGAAAATTAAAAAAACGGGTGTTTTGAGTGAGTACGATGACGCGTTATCGATAGAAAAAAAAAAGAAAAGAAAAAAAAAGGTGGAGAACGTGCTTGCCGAAACACCCTGTACTCTGTTATTTATTACGTTCGTTTAATATCGACACGAGCGTATAATTTATATATTATACGTATACATATATATGATGTATGCGTGTGCGTATAGGTAGGTTATATAATATTATTATGTTGTAGGTATTTGTCGGCGAAACAAATTTTTACGTTTCTTTTTCTCCGTTTTGTTTACTTTCGATTTCCACTACCTCCCCGCGGCCCCTCGTTTCGCGTACGGCACAATATTCTTTGTGTGTGCAGTTATATATACACGCTCACTACTTTATGCCGCCACCTCCGACTTCCACCCACACGACCATCACGCACCGACGTGCGTATATATATTATTATTATTACAAGTGCGGTGCGACGACGACGCTGTCGATGAAAAAGAATAATACATTCGCACACAGACAGGTAGGTATTTCATTTTGCGCGTTTTTCAAGAGCCGCCGACCGATTCTAATAATAACATTCGAATACAGCAATGTCGTATTACAGTCGTCATTACTATACGGTACTCTCCCGAAAGTCGCGTATTATATCGGTTTGAAAACAGATTTTGTGCGAATAAAATATCTCGAAAACCGCATATTGCGATCGCGTTTCTTGCACTATATAATACAATACATATATATATATGGGTAACGACGATTTGTTTCGCGCCTATATACTTATACTCGCGTGTGTATAATAATATAGTCGAGTACTTCGTTCGTGTAAATCATTATGGATTTTTTTGATTTTTTTTTTTTGAGAAAATAAACACACGCGCGTTGTCAGAGAACCCGGTGGGACGCGTTCCGCCGAAATACACAGTGCTGGCGCAATAAACCGCGAGCGTTTCGAACAATCGATTCACTCGCAGGTGAATATATAATAATAAAAATTTAAAAAACGCGAAATTAATTAAAAGTGGTAAGTATTTACATAAAAAAAAAAACTCAAACCACTCTTTAATATATAGACATTTTAATATACTACTTCACAATATAATCTTGTCAGTTCGCTAAAAATGTAATTACACGCGGTCGCCAAAATGTCGCCCCCGTCATCAAGCACTCTTTCTTTTTTTAATATTATCATTTTATTAATATTTTAATACTTCGCTATTAAACTTATAAATTCCGATCGTTTTATTTTACAAAATCGAATATTTTATATTCCGACTCAAGGTGTTTATTGTTTATACTGCGGTGATTTATATAATATTCTTTCAACCACATAATTTATTTGTTTGAGTTTCCCATAAATATAAATATCTTCATGTTTTTCTTTTTTTTTTTAAATAATTCGAAATAAATTTTATGGTCACAATTCTTTTAAGGAAGATAAATTACGATAAATATCATGCAAATTCGAAAACTACGTAAAAATATACTTTACAACTATATACGTACGTAAACAATGTCGGTCTACTTTCAAATGATGCATATGTATCTACAGTACAATGATGATCCTATGGTAGATTATCAAAATGAAAAATCAGAAAATATCTTTCTAAACTAAATGCATTAATAGTGTACAACAACTCTTGAATTGTAGTGTCGGACCAATTATTGCAATCATAATATTATATCGATAGATACAACCGACGTTGTATTAGCATATTATATCAACCATACATATAAATGGATAAATATACAGTATAATATGATTGGGTATAAATATTTTTTATCATAACGCCGAAAAATGATCAGAAATTGAATTAAATGGTCGAGAATTTGAGTACAAGTAAAAATGTTGAACTGTATTTTAAGTAGTCATTTGACAAAAATCCAATAATTCACGATATAAATTCTGTCCGAAAACCTACCGTACATATACCTACATATTATTATGATATAGTGTTGTTCCGCAACAAACCGTTTATTTTCTCAATTGATTTATAACTATATGACCCGTGAGTGTGACGGTTTGGGTACAAAACTTTCGGACGGTTTAAGAATCATTTTACGGGTAACCCGGTAAATTGACCGCTTGTTAATTAAAAACCCGCCGTGGGGGGTTTCAATAACAATATTCCACCGGGGCGACTGCAGGCTAGACGTCATCTGCTCCGCTTGTCACGTGCTCGCAACAGTCACGTGTTGGAATATTATTGTCGTCATGATATTATATTATATTATATTATATATTAACACGTTCACGTAGGTATAATACAACAACATATAAGCACGCTTAACACGTTTCCGTAAGAACGACCGAAACTATACCTTTCCTGGTCGCGTTTATAATGACAAGTAGAGCGGTGGTGTAAGTGTGTAACATGAACTGTGTCCGCGCGTGAGAAGAAAAAGGTCTTGCATTTTTCGAAATCGTTTTTGGACGCGCGTGCCTCAAACTTTTGGAAACCGTCTGTTTTTGACACCGGAAATAGCTGTGTGTGCATACGTATATAGGTACCCACGCCGGGTGTTTCCACCCAAAACGTTTTGACAGACCAAACGAGCGACGGGTGCGAGATAAATGGTTTTCGAAAAAATCAAATTATGTATAAAATATACCGTGCATGTTTTCAGTTTTGGGTGCAGGTTAATAGCAATGCGCCATTTATGTAATCATAAATCATTATTCACATTATGTGTAATTTGCAAAAGAACAATATTGACAATAGGTCCCGCAGATTTTTAAATCGTATCCACTGAGGAGTTTGATCAAAATATTATTGTGTATTGTTTTAGTATAAACGATTAAATTATAAATTGAGTGGTTCTTGAATTTTCAATATTGCAATTATAACATTTTTTTTTCTTTTGAACCGTTTGGTCGGTCTACAACTGATAGCTTTTTCCTCCATCGCAGCAACGTACTATAATCTTTTTCGAATCCGATATGATAATCTATTTCTACTCCTTTTTTTTTTAATCCAGATATGTACGAGTTTATTAATTTCTTTCTTGCTGTCTTGCGTATTTCTATAATATTGCACTTTCAATATTATAGCACCCAATATGATATATTATGTTTTGTATCGTGCAGTAAAGTACGTCTCATCGTCGCATGTCCATTATAAATCTTATTTCCCTAATCAACATGCACTTCTACATCGTTATTTTTTTTTTAGCCAGCTTAATTATTGAACACCCATTCATCGTCACATTTTGGCGGCTTCAAAGAATCTCGTGTAATATGTATAGCTGCTTAAGCAATAATTTGTCACTGATAAATAAAACATAGAGCTACAGTTCATTAATAAATAGATTTTACTTTTTTTATATATTTCTCTCAATAAAATAAGTCAACTTAACTTTCCCAATTCTTTCTTCGATTTCTTTTTAATTATAAAAAACTGTTTTAACAATTATAAAATTAAAAATTATAAATACTATAATAATACTATTGATTAAAATTAATTAAAAAAATCAGTCAAAATCGTAATTTTTTGCAAATATTAATTATCGAATGAAAACTATTGTCTTAATCCACATATTACGTGTTAATTCTTTAACCAAATACACAAGAGTGCAAGACTATACAATCTTATTGATTTGTAAATTATTTTAAATATTATAGTTAACCATTTTATACATGAAAATAATGAGATTGTAAAAATATATATATTGAAAGGCATCGTAAAATACAACAAAAGCCAATAATATAATATAAGAATAAAAAACTATTTTATTTAATCAAGTTTAGTTTGAATAAGGACTAGTAAAAAATGCTGAATAATTATATTCACCACAGAACCTTTTTTGTGCATACCTTTGATACGGATGACTGGCTGCGATGTAGTTTATCTCGTGGCGGTGTACATTATTTCTTGCACTTTATACGTTTTCACTACAATTCGATATTAACATAATTTATTGATTGGTTTTCATGTTCAATCTACATAACACATATAGGTAATAATATTATATATTCATACAAATACGGTGTGACCGTCATACCCGAAATAATATGGCTATATATAGATATACCATGATCTAAATACTCAATTTTGGGCGTTAGTTTAATGTAAGAATGTAAGATACAGTACATTACCACAACCTCATAGTCATACAAATATTACAAATGTTATAACACTCATTACATTTATTAAAATTACTGAAGTCAAATTAAAGTTTACATAATCATATATAATATAATTACAGTATCGCTAGATTTACCTATATCAGTAACATTTGCAAATATTTCATGATGTATCATAGGTTAAACATTAGTTATACCCAGCGGCCAACACTCAAATATTGTGAACGAAATATAATGATAATGATGATTATAATAACGATAATAATGATAATAATAATAATAATAGTAATAATGGTAATAATAATTGATATAAGCTGTCGGACAAAGAGAAAGGCAAATAACAGACGACTGTCTAATTTAAATACTCGATTATAAACGTTAAAGCAATTTAAAGGAGGATGATGATGATGATGATGACAGAATTCAATTTGTCCTAAAACCAAAGACGTCAAGAACGCCGAAGTCATTAAGATTTGCGATCCCGTGACATTTTTGTGGGAATTTGGCGATGATTCCGGCGACGATGACGATTCGACCCCTGCAAGTTGCTCATCGCATTGTTTTTTTCCCCGTCACGAAACCAATTCCATTTCTTATTCCTCGGAGGCACTGTTGTTACCTCCCCGTGCAAATTGAATTCGCATATTACAATACAACTCGGTGCGTCGATCTAACTATGCATGAAATCGTTCCCAATTCATAAAAAAAAAAATCATAAATATACTTCAATTAACTAGACGCACAAAAAGAGAAGAAAATTTAAAGTCGTTCGTGAATTGAACAGAAAATGAACAGATGAAAAAAAAGCATTATTTATATAATATTATAATAATATATTATTGTTATTACAACAATGTATTTCAATTTATTGTTTACGAGAAATAAGAAATTATTTAATCGATTCTACTAAATGAGTCGTAGTTGAACTACCGAGAAAATGAAAAGTTTTTCATCGTATTGACATAAAGGTTATTACTAAATTTAAGTACAATATATCGCTTCTTCGAAAAACTGAAAATTTTAAAGACTTTATTGTATGTTTAAGTATAATTATATTTAAGATATTTAAAGTTTAAACAGTATAGAATACAATATCGTTAGTGGTGTAGGATATAAGAATTTAACTTAAATATTTAAATTATTTGTTTATTAGCTGAATCGTCACAATTAGGTTAGGTTAAGGCTCCCGAAATATAGTTTGGAAAACAATTCACAAAAAAAAATGTGTATTCAATGAAACGTACAATTTGCTAAGAACGAATACGCATCAGACTATATTGCCGAGTAACGATACCAACTTCTTTTTTTCAAATGAGAACCAACCTTTTTTACAATATATTCTTTAACTAATTTAGTATTTATAAATCTAAATAATTGAAAATGCGATCCTTAAGTATATTTGAAAATGTCAATACTTAGAATCTGAATAAATACATCAATAAAGGACAAATAGGGGTTGCGTTCTTGGTGACTCATACTGGATAAATATTATTTTATGTATATAAATATTGATGTAAATTTATATTTATTACGAGTCATTTGCAAATATATACTAACTTAGTAGAAGGACGGAAGGAAAATATCCGTAGAGATTAAGAAAATAAATAGAGAAAATAAAGTTGCAGTCCTCTCTACTCAATAAAAATAACAAAATGTGGTTCTTTTAGTTGTACTTATGTCAGTAGCCGCAGGTCCCTTATATAAGTCCACATGAAAATTATCTTCTTAGAGAAGAGGGAAGTAGCGTACTAAATACACGCTACCCATTGCAAAACAAGTGATAAATTATTGACAAAAACTGATTAAGTCGTTTCGATGAAAAGAAAAATGTAAGTAGGTACTATTATAGCGCACCTACAAACCTGTACGTCACGACGGTACATTATATAATTTAACACCACAACACACTAAAACGATTATAAAATCGTATAAACATCTGCAGAAGACGGAAAAACTAAATCAACACGGCCGTCTGAGGAGTGCCGGGAAATAATTTACAAACCGTTTAGATCTCCTGTGCATTGTGTCGTAACTCTATTAGCGAGCGTTGATCGATTAATTAAACACCGTACCGTTTACACGATGGTTATATAGATACGCCTATTTTACACGACTTTGTACTCGGTAATAATAATATACTCACTACAGTTCGCCGTCGTCTGCCAAACTATCCAAACACGTCCGGATTTTTAAATCTGATGAAATTTACATCCAATTGATAAGTGAAAACCGATTAACTTATAAATACTCGTATCTAGTTATAACCTGCAACTAACCCAGTAACCACACATTATAATTATCATCGATCATTAACGTTTCCTATATTATCGGATAAATATAATATTAAAGATTATACAAAAAAAAAAAAAAATTGAATTTTGAATTTCGAAATATTTCAAAACCCTGAATATATTATACCATATATGCGCAATAATGTGCAGAGATGTGGGCTCTTTACGTGATCTATACAACCCGTGTCACCGCTTGTAAATTATGATTGGCCAATTAATCGTATAAATTGGCAGGGTGTATTGTAACGGAAGATTTTCCCCTGTACCGGCAAGACTGAAATATTATATCGTATAATACAGTCGCGGTTCCGGGTGGACGAAAAATTGCGTGTCATACACCGCGTGTCGTGTATGACGCAAACCGTCGGGACAATATAATAATTTTCCTTCGTCTGGCGTAGGGGGGAACGGAAGAGAAAAAAAAACCCTTATTGCGGTACTTTGCCGTGTATCTGGACGTTATGGCCCTCGTATTTATATACACCGCTCAGCTATACTTACGCGGGTGATCCAATTTAAGAACAACCGCGTCGCCGTCGTTACTATAATTTATTATACATTTTTAGGCACACAATATTATTATATGATGCGATGTATACACGCGTAGGTACGCGCGCAAAGTATCGGTTATTAATATCGCGAAACGTTGAGATAAATTCTCGTTTTCACTCACTTTTTTTTTTTAATTCGTCCACGTTTTTATCAATTTGATGAAAACGAGCGATATTATACGTCGTGCTGCAGGTGACGGACGTTGTCGAAAAATCGTGTTTCCCATTACTGACGGATAGGTGGTTTTTTTAAACGTCATTAAACGAGTAGAACTACAGTGTTTTGTGTGTGTACACAATGTACGCATTATAATATTATATTTAAAAACATATTTTAACCTGGAACTCGAAAAAGCCGACCTCGCACATTTCAATCGTATAAAATATGTAATATATATATATCGGAGCACGGCCGTCGTACATTATTTATTCCGTATTAGCTATAAGCTAAAGCGCATTATCATTGTTCAATTATGTATACGAAAATAAAAACGAAAACACAGTATATTGTGTATATGTACTAGTCGTAGGGAAACGCGGGCCGTATGACCTTTTCGGTTTTTTTTTTTTTGAATATTATTATTATTATTGTGTACTCGAACGCAGTAATTATATAACATACGCGCCACGGTCTCATCACGACGTTGTGATAATTATCAGACATTATCGATATCGTCATTACTGTTTTATTATATTATTATCAAATGCCGTACGAGAAATTAAAAAATAATATGTTATATTTTATTCGTCACAATATTGAGCTAGTACACGCGTAGGCATAATGTACGTACCTACATAATAATATTATACAAAACATATTACAATATAGCAATATAATAGGTATGCGTAGCAAATGTAATTACATTTTATATCGTTTCGGGTGTTCTTTAACGATTGTTCGGCACGATTTTATGTCATCGAAAAGCAAGGAAATTCAACACGCGAGGGAATTACAATGTTTATCGCCAACATTCGAAACTTTTCGGTTATACCTACGGTTTTTTCAAGTATATAATATGTTATAATATTTCGTTATGTTATTGAGCTATTATTTTTCATGGTTTCATCGTATACGTTTAGGTTTTGTGTGTATTACACACTAATATTATGTACGTTTATTATAATTTTAATAAACACATTGCCCACAAAACCGTATATAATATCAATTACGAAATTAGAAAATTATCAATGTATAGTATTTACGATTGAATAATATTTCCATTATCGATTCTATATACGTAATTGGTTTTTGAGCGCAATAAATATTATTATACACCTACTCTATTGTTTTTCATAATAAGTTTACAATAATAGTTACTATAAAAAAAATCACATAATTCTCGAATAAGCTCTATAAATCCCTAGAATAGTACTTTATTGTTTGAATAGTAGTTTTGGCAAAGCAACAGTTTTCAATCCGCTTTAACTAATGACAAAGTTTCGAATTAAATTCTGCGTGTACCTAAATCGAATTAAATATTAATACGTATTTACCAAAATTAATAAAATGATACTTAGTATAATTTATGTATACAATATACATGTATATATACGACTTTTACAATAATAATTTCATAAATTGATATTTGCAAATTTTCAATAATGTATTAATATAGAAGTTTAAGAAATCAATTTTACCGTTGAATAGATGACTGGGTTCGTATTTTAAAACCGTATTATTAATACTTTAAACAGATAAAGCCTTAAAATAATAATTTAAAAGTCAATACTGGTCGAAATAAAAATAACTTTTTGAATTTAATATCAATATTTTTAAAAGTGAAACATTATTATGTGTTGGTGATTTCAGTAATCCTCGTAAATGAAAATAATTTACATACCATGGTTTTTTCACTATAAAGATATTTTTATATAAATTATTTGTGTACGCTAAAGTAAATATTTTACCGCCATCCGCCGTCGAACATAATTTTCCGATTTCGAGGACAAACTTCTGTGCCCGTCCTCGGGCAGTTTTGGCTTTATACCAATAGAACATTTTCTGATAAATACTCGACGAAGAAGCATTTTAACATAGCCACAAATCTGTCACGCTCCCCCATTCTTCGGGCCACTCTATCTTTCTACTAAAATACACGCAGCCGCCACGTTTAAATGTCCCTTTTCGGAGGAAACGCTCGTCGGATCCGAGCCCATTCATCCCCGCGGTGTGCCTTTGAAACATTTTTCGGTGTAAATGGAAGTGATTTCCTTTAAAACACCTGGGTTCCCCTATTTTTTTCTTTTCCCCGGTGTTGACGATTGGTGGACGGGAGGAAGATAAAACTTCACCGAAACGAAATGCACCGTCTGCGGGGGGTGCATGCGAAAACATTTTACGCGGATTGATAATCCATCGATTTGAGTGCGACGGACGTCTGCGTGTGTGTGTGTGTGTGTGTGTGTGTGTGTGTGTGTGTTAGGGGGTGTAACACGAAAACTCGGCACAGCAGAAGGAAATCTCTGCAGCTCGTGTCCCCGGAAACATTTAACTTTTAATTTCGCTGGGGACAAGTCACGCATACAGACGGGAACTTTGTCACCGTCGCCGATCACGCCCCTCGTTCCTAGTCTCCATACACATACAAAATCGCTTTCAATCTGTACATACACACACATATATATATATATTCTAAATCCGTGACTTTTTCGTTGCGAATAACTAATAATTGTTTCGACGTGAAAGTTTAACTGTTGTTATTGTTGTTGTTATTGCTGCTGTTGTTTCGAAGTTATTACGGTTGTGTTGATGTGTTTTGTTTACATCAAAATTAAAATCATTTAGTTCACGCACAGACTTTAAAAAAACAATTACATTTTCCGATAAAAAATAACCCAAAATAGTTAGATAGACAACTCGGTGGTCTGACTCCTGACTGTTACTAAAAATCACTAAAAAAATGATATTTAAAACAGAAAATCAAACATTGCACAAATACTCGTATTATATACATTATATTATAAACATATATCACATATAATATGATGGAGTTTAAAATTTTGATTTGTATATTTTCAGACTGCCTGCATTTGCAACTATACAGGGACAGTAAAGACAGATACAAACACGGCCAAACGAAGGCTTCATTATCTTTGCAACACTTCTTAGGAGTAGAGTCTGGTGAGTTATTTTGTTAAACATCTTAATATAAACAATAATATATTACCTATAATCGAAATATCATTCTCAGGATTTACGCTGGACAAAGAATCCAACACGATAGCTATTATTTGCCAAGACGTCACCGTTGTATTAGCGTTTGATACCCGAGAGAGACTAATCCAGTGGCAAGTTAAGATATCTTCGAACTTGGGAGACGGTAAGAAAAATAATAATAATAATGTTATTAAACTGTTAAAAAATTAACTTTAAACAAACTAATTCTATTAAAATTAATGGATATTTTTTGTTTCCGTTGGGACAGTCTTAAAACTTTCTAGTTAAATACTACGAAAAAAAAATAACTTAAATTTTGAAATTATATATAAGTTATAAATTTTATAACTAATAATATATTATAAATATATCTAAACAAATGTATAACTATTTTTGAAAGTTGCAATGGTAAGACATGCTTTCGTATTGTTTTTTTCATCTTAAGGGTGCATAATGTAGAGATAACGTGAGTTGAAAATGTTCTGAGTAACAAAGGTTGTACACAGTCTGCAAATAATAATAATGCATAGGGAATTTAAAGAGGTTTATTGTGCAAGCAACTGTAAAGATAACAAGTAAGAAAAAAAGGGAGACGTGGATAAAGGAAATGACCGAAAATAAAAGGAAAGTAGACAGAAGTATGAGGATGTAAAAAAATGGTTTACCGCACCTAATAATGTATGTATGTAAAAAAAATACACTCCATGCAGAAATACGAAATACCGTGAACTTACGATTGTTAGTTTATTGAATACGAAATTGAAATTTGTTTATAACAATCATGTTAACATTGGCATTTGCAGACCAACAGTTTTTGATCCAAATATCATCCTGTCCTCCCAAGTCAAAAATATCTGCAGGACCTGCCAGGTTACACATACAAGACTTGAGATTCTCGATGACAACTGGAGTACCACCAAGATTAGCTGGTGTTTGGGAACTCCGACACTTGAGGTATATTTTGATTTTGTCGATTTTTAATTTGATTTATAGTATTTCAGTTTTAATAATCTACTACGTATATTGTCACAGGAAATATGGAGTTATTGAAAATCGGTTTTGCTACGAGGGCGGTTCGAGGTGTGGCAAAGGAGAGGGCTTGTTTGTGTGTTTTACCGACCAGGGAGATGATATAACTAGATGCATGAACTTAGCGGCTGAAGGCAAGTTGGCTACCAGGAAGAGGTTACTCTCTAGAAATATGTCGGGTAAGGAAAAAAGTCATAATATTACTTAACAACATTTTGCGTATATCTATAATACCTGAAATACAGTTTTAGAAAGTCCGTCCAGAAGAGGTCTCTTGTCTCGCTTAGATTCTAGAGCTTCCGAGTACGGTACTGATCAAAATTCATTCAATCAACATTCTCACGACAGAAGCGAAGACAACATGTGTTGGCCATCTAACGAAAGTCGATTAGATAATTCGGACTTTGGAGACACGGCGTCTGTTGGAGACTTTCAAGATCAAAACTTGCAGGTAAACTATAGTGACACAACACAAAAAATTTAAAATAATATAATAAACCACAAACGATCTTATGATAAGTATAATAAGTAAAACATTTCTACTTATATCAGTAAACACAATTTTATAATAAAAAATTAAATATATATATTATATAAGTATAAAAAAAATTACTACAATTTATAACATAGGTAGTAGGTACAATATGTTTTGAATTATAAACGATTATACTTCATGTATCATTTTTAATTGTTATGTAAATATATTTTTTGAAATAATATTTCATCACGTTATTATTTAAATTTATCTTTAAAATAATTCAACAATCTATTCGATATTATGGTCAACTATATGGTTACGAACGCTGAAGCAAAGATTTTGTTTTTGAGAGTATAGGTAAATGTTATAATATATATTATGTTTGATTTAAAAAAATAGGAATGCACGTGGACTCCAGAAACAGCTTTGGAACGATGTGCCAGCTGTATAAGTAAACTTGGAGCTTTGTCTCGTTCTTCAACTATGGCTAATACCCCTGGAAGCATAGGCTTTAATCCAGCATGGACTATGGATAACAATGTATCATCGCGTAAGTTTATTCAAATTTAATTATTTACAAAACTTTTAATATAGGTACTAAATCCGAACCTAACCTATTTATATACTTGCATTTTAAATATACAAACAAATAACGTGGAAAATAATGTTATGTATAATTTTAAATAATAATGATTAGCTATTTTAAAGCCGAAAAATAAATTTAATATAAAAACCAATAGCGTTAATAGTTATTATTTATTAAAAACAAGTAACAACTCGAGCCCGCTTTAACACCAAGTAGATTTTCTTTACTACACTCGATAATTAATCTGTAAACAACTATAATATTTAGTTATATAACACGAATACTTAAGTCAAGGTTTTGCAATAAAAAACATAATATATCGCATATACGTACTTAGAATAGAAAGATTGCAGTATTCGAGTAAAGGTATCGAACATATTATTACGGCATGTAAAGCGAGTATTTACAAGGTCAAATACGTATCCGCGTGTTACTTAAGTGTATCGTTGAGCTTTTCTGAATTTGTAACCTTTTTGGCAATGTCTCAACACATTTGCTACATTCTTCCTGACAATTTAAAACGTTCCTCCCTCTTATAATATATTTTGTAACAACGGTGTAGAGTCCAACACGCGATTCTGTTCTTATAACCTATAAGTAGTCATGCAGTAAGTACATACATGTAGATTGTAGGTATTATATTATATACCCATATGCTTTTTATTTTAGATACAAATACTATCATTATTGTTGTATACGTTCGTTTGACATGAGAATAAATACTCAATTATAAAAATAATTAATTACAAAATAACTTACGAGTTCATAAAATTTAGCTCGATGAAATATTATATAAAACGTATTATCGTGTCGATCGTTTCCAATTAGATTTGTAATGAACGCAATACAATAATATTATCATGTTGTGGCCCACCGATAACAATAAAATCATTCGCCTAAGACTTCATTATTGTCCGTTTAAATATTATTTTACTGCGCAAAGGAATAATCTGAGATGCCGCTTCTAGATTTGAATTTACTAAATATAATACACGAACGCATAGCCGTCCAAGATGAAGACGTAATTTATAATACAATATTATTACGTAGGACGTAGGTACGTTTTGATGAACAAAATGATTGAATCGTAAATTTAATAGATAGGGAAAACGTTCATTTCTATTGACCTGAATACTTCGTGGTTAGAAACAATACAATCGTGTCCTTTTAGATCGGAGTATTGTTATACTTGACAATAAATAGTAAAAGTAAGACGTTTCCATACTTTTATCGATTTTAAAAACATCGCATTTATTCGTTCGCGTAGGTACCTATATAGTTATATTGTGTTCTATTATAAATGGTATTTGTTTTATTCAGTGAATTACATACCAGAAATGAATAATGGACATCAGTGTTGTGGATATATGTCGTCGCAGAGCAGCAGCAGTGGCGGAAGCGCCGGATGTAGCTCTGTGTGTGGTACCGAGTATTCTGTACCTAGAAAAGTATGCGCCTCCATGACTGACAAAGTGAACAAAATGTAAGTACATGGAATTTTAAACTATATAGGCGTCATAATTAGTACATAATAATATAATTTGGTACGGATGTATAATATTTTATAGGTAGGTACTAAGTACATTAATAACCTTTTTGTTTTAAAACATTAACAACTCGTACGATAAATCCAAGGTTATTATGATGTATAAACAACTTAATTTAAACATAATATATTTCAAAAATGTATTTTAAACCTTTTTTTTCAATTTTTAATACTATAAAATATATGTTTAAAATATATTTTTTTTTTGGTCCTTTAATTGTAACTTTGTAAATTATGACTTATTTTTTTTTTAATTTCATTTAATGATGAAGTACCTTTAACTAAAAATTAAAAAAACACAATCAATTATTATAAAAAAAAATTAAATATGATTATTTAATTACAAACATACATTTATTTATATATTATGTTGTTTCAGCTATTATAAAACTCTTAAAACTCAAAAAATATGATATATTGTTCAAAATACCGTTGATAACTTATATTAAATTTTTTTCGCATAATGCAAATTAATAATTAATAGTTGCACTGGATTAAAATATTTTATAGATTTATCAATTTTCAGTAGCCATAAAATATAAATATGTGTACAAATACATTGACTTAAAATCAATTTTGTCGAACAAATGAACCTACGTATAACGTATTTGTTTAACAGTGAATTAGATATATATTATATATATATATAAAAATTATACATCAAATAAAAAATAATTAAAACCACATTATATAATAAATTGTTGATGTACATAATATTATATCTACCACACACACACACACACACATATATATATATATATATATCATGTAATCACAATGTTAATATTTCTAGTTACTTAATCGTACCAATCAATTATCATTTAAATTATTTAAATAACATTGATCGTTATATTCTTATTTTAAACGACATCCGTTCGGCACGAAATAATAATTATAAAATTAATTTATTATCGAATTCCAGTCAATCTGAAGCGTGTGCGCCGAACAGACCACCGAAACCAATACACCTAAAGCCGGAAACGAGTACGCCAGTGAAAAAGGCTCCAATGCCTCTACCACAACAGGACACGTGTGTGTGCCGGTGCACTACTTCGGACAAACCCAGACAATCCTACCTCAATAACTACGATACTCCTAAGATTATGTGCACAAACACAAAAGTGAGTTTTTGATGAAGTATAAATCACATAAAATATATTTATAATACTTTTAAAAGAAAATGTTATTCTGTGAACGATAACTTGGTCGAACAAAATAGTTTAAAAACAAATAAATCTCAAACGATAAAAAAAAAAAAAACTTGTAAGAACAAGTCACTAAGTATTTAAGCTAAAAGTCTGTTTTTGACATTTTTACGTCGGCCGATACATTTTTGTTTTAAATTTTCTGTCGAACGAAACATAACAATCTATCTAAATTGTTTCTGTATCGTTTGTCAACGTTTAATCGTAATGCATTATTTTCACAGCAGAATAAGCCGTACTCGTCAATACAAGATGAATACTACGACACGCCGCGGAACATCAAATCTTCGTTGGAAATTAACCCCTACGGCAATTACGATACGCCTCCATCGCCCGTGGCAGTTCATAAAAAATCCAAGTAATTTATATTAATTTTTCGTGCACACATCGACGGGTTTTGATCTTATTATGAAATATAATCATGTAAATATTCTCAAAGGGGTTGTATAAAGTATATATATATATACTTAGATATATTATACTATAGGTACTTATTAAATAACGGTATAATAAAACAATATTTACGAGTTTTAGATTTCGATAAATAAACATAAATAATGCTGTTATTGGTATATGGGTAATCGTGAGTTTCAAACAACTCTCGAGATAACAGTTAATATATAGTGCCCTTGAATTCCAAATCGTCTACGAGTGGCAATTTGAATAATATTTCGCTGTTTCACCATTTTTTAGTGCCAGTACGCCGAAACAAACAGATAGCCCGCAATGCACGGGAATTTGCCCTTGCCAGAGAGCCATGACTTGTTGGTCTCATAATAACTGGATGACGATGCCTCCTCGCTGCAGACGAAATCAAACCGACAATCAACAACCAAATTTTACCGTAAGTCGACGTGATGTATAATATATTGCATCGTTTATAAAAATAATTTTCAACACTTACATCTCTTCGTACAAAGTGCGCACACATTTTTTTCACAACAACGCAGATCCTATATACGAGCTTTTTAGTTCATTTCAAACTATACGCGTTACACAAAGTCACTAAATTAAACACGCACCGCGAAGTATACACAAATCGATAAACCGGTGTTTAGACGTTTACCTTCGATTAACGGCGACAGTATTTATACTTTGTTTTTAGTAAACAATCATGATCGTATGCCTTTGTTTACAGCCGTCTAGTAAAATAATAATTTCACTGATTAACATATTCGCGGCACTATGCATTAATTGATTTTTTTTTTTGCTTGTAATCATTTGAAAAAAACATTTCGCTGACGACTGCGATGGTAAATACACAAGTCCAAATCACCATTTAAATGTTATAGCAACTGCGTCATTACCTGCGTATTGAAATATTGCTGCTTAAAAAAATTACGTATCGATTAGAATAAATTATTTATAAGTATATGTACACGACGGCAGTGCAAAAAAATCAAAGTAATCGATATGCACTTAAAACTATACTTACTATAGCTGCTGTATAATCGTATACAGTGGCGTCATTTCGGTTTTCAATAGAAGGGGTAAAAGTTTTTCCCGGCTCAAACATACGTAAAAAACCGATCGGTTTGCTCGCAAACAAATATCTACTTACATTTTATTGAATTCCATTCCCACATCGCTTATTTTATGATTTTAATGTTTTTAAATACATATACTGATTTTTGTATATTAATATCGTTATAACAAAAATATTTTTTCGACTTAAACAAAGGTGATGCGATTTTTGCAGAACAATTGCCAACCCAACGGGGCTATTTACGCGACCGTGGACGTGTCGAAGAAAAAGAAGCACGCGGAACCGCTTCCGGCCGCGCCCACCAGCAGTAACTACATGAACTTGGAACCGACCGGCGTGGACGGTAAACAGCAACAGCCGACCACCGTCGCCCAAAACGGGCGAAAACCGACGACGGACGCGAACTACATGAACTTGGAGTTTAGCGAATCGCTCTGCTACTACGAAAACGCCAAAAACGTGTTGACCAAAGCCAACGCTCTGGCGAACGCGTGCGACAAGTGCGGTCATCAGAAGCGTTGTGGCAGTGGCGGCAGTGGCGGCAGTGGCGGCAGTGGCGGATCCGACGAAAAGGGCGACTACATGACCATGGAACCGGTCAACGGTCGTATGGTGGAAACCAAGCGTAACCTGTTTCCCGGTTACCTGCCGATGTGTCCGACGGCGACCAACAGCAACGGCAACAGCAACAGCAACGGCGGCAAGCAGCAGGACATGTTGAAGAACATATTGAACAGAGGCCTGGCCGAAAAGTCGGCGAGCATACCGAGTCTGAACGAGTACAAATCGGCGGCGGCGTCGGCCAACGGCAACGGTTGGAAAAACCCCGGATCGGCCGACACGCAGCACCGGAGGCGGTCCAGTTCGGCGGACTCGTCCAGGTGCGACGACGACGACGACGACGCGTCGGCGCTGGACCGATCGGGCCGGGGCGCCGTCACCGGTTGTTCGGATCACACGTCGTCCGCCGAAAGCATGACCAGCCAGATCGCGTGCAAACGTCCCGCGACCTCGGCCGGCGGCGGCGGCGGCGCGTCCACCGCGTCCGACGGCAGCGTGGCCGCGGACGACCAGCAGACCGCTCTGGTCCACATCCGCCGGTCGTCCAGCGTGCCGTGCAAGAACAACCGGGACTCGTCCAGTTCCAACGACTCGGGCGTGTCCACCGGTTCGCTGCGGTACCGGGGCGCCGACTTTGCCGAGTTCGAGTTGCCGCTGACCACGGCCATGTCGACGATGCGGCACAGGCGCACCATGGCCGCGGCGGCCACGGCCGCAGCGGCCGGCAACGGCACCGCGGCCGACGGTTCGGCGGCCGAGTGCGGAGGCCACCGCGGCGGCGGCGGCGCGGCCGGCGGTTGCGTGCACGGTTCGCTGCCCAGGCGGTCCAAGTCCACGGACCGGCTCAAGGAGCTCAGCTTCAGGTTCCAAAAGTTCGCGGGCTCCATGAAATCGTCGTCGGCCGGTGCCGAGGTTCCCGTGTGCTTGAAAAAAGATAAAGGTAAGTCGTCCGCGGTCATATACTGTGTCCGTAGTTCGTTTTATTCTTTTTTCCGAGAGTGTTATTCGTAATAATTCTATTCGTTCCAAAGCATCGCCGAATTACTTCAAGGGCGCCATTTGGGGGGGGGGGCAGGGTATACTTTGGCTTTTTCTGTGTCTTGTTGATCTGGATTAATATAGACCATTTTACCAATAGGTATATTATTGTACTGTTTTCAAAATCATTATATAGTTGACACATACAATTTCTTGTTTTTATTAATATCTAACTATTTATTAAAAATTATAAAAGATAAGAATAGCGTTAACGTATTATTTGTATTTATAAAACTGCGATTAAAAAAACACACGCACAAATTATATCTGTATTTACAATTTTTAAGAAACAGCAGTGGCCTAACAAAAATAAAAAAATTGGCCTGCTTAAATTTTGGCACCCCTACTATAAAACTCAAATGGCGCCACTGAATTACTTATTGGAGTACTTTGATTATATTATATAAAAAAAAAAAACGAAATTTAGACGAGTATAGTTAATTATATTTATGAGTGTTTTAAGTTAAGACGAGCAGAGTTGAGTGGTGGCACGAGTGAGGCCACTTCAAAACGTCGGTCCTTTGCTTCATTCGTCTAAAACGTAAATACGTCTTGTTCGACTAATTAACTATACTCGCCCGAAATTATCCGTAAAGAAATAATACTCCGCATAATTTTATGCGTCGCGATATGACATTAAAAATGTATGATCTCGTTAAAAGAAGTAAAAACTTAAAAAGTTAGATCAATAAAAGAGATTTTCGAAAGCGTTAGGTACTAGTTTTTGAAATAATAATTTTTTCCACACTTGCAGAATTAACTCAATTCCCGAAAAACCTTATTATATTTTATACGTTAATATTGGCAACAGAAATAGAGCTTTATCGACTGTGTGAACTTTTAAGTACAATAATGAAATCCGCTTTCGATTAAAAATAATCAGTTTAGAGAACTTCGTAGCTATAAAATGAAACGTTTTGCTTCGATCTGGATAATATTGTATGTTCTGATGTAGAACTGATTTGTAAAAGTAAATTTTACATTATTTACTTAAAAATTAATACTCAATAGGGTTAGATTTATGGAAATAATGCGTTTCGTGTTATTTGTAAATAGTTCGTTTTTATACATTTGCATCGAAGAAAAAAAATAGTTACGTTTTTAATAATTCACATTGACATAATAAATAGTATATTTTTCATTGTCACTCCATTTTTATAAATACTCAGATCAGTGATCAATGTAGAGAATAAGACACATCGCGCATATACATTATTAATGAAAGATAACGAAATTAAAATACAAACTATTTGAGAAATAAATTGAATTAGAATAATTAAAATCTCAAAACGATAGATTTTAAAACGCATAAGATTCGAAATATGTAACGTAATAAATCGCTTAAATCTTATGGTAACTCATTTCACTCCCTTTTTATATTATCTCGGTGTCTGGCGTCTGCGTACCACCGTTGAGTCCATTTTATCGAAACAAATATTAAAAGTATGATATATTTTTTAATACGTTTCAATTTTAAACCACGCGGCGTTATGGATAGGCTATTTAGCTACACAGCTGACAGGAGTCTGTTTTCCAGTCTCGTAAATTCCTTTAATTCATCATAAAAATAATGTAGATAGTTGCGCAACGATAATTTATTTCGTCCACATAAATCGACTGAATACAATTCCAGAAAACCGTTTTCAAAACATCAACTTAATCAAACTTACTGTTTCACAATGAACGTCATATTGTACACATAATATAATTGGTGGACTTTGCACAACTTAAACCAGGAAATAAATATAATTCATGAAGTATACGAAATCGTCTGAACCGAAAGACGGTTTATTATCGTTTCGGACTTTGGGCCGACCATACTATAAGAATGGCTTTTTTTCTTTAAACGATCGTAACCTAACTGTATCTTAAATAGTTATTTGAAAGGTAGGTTACTACCTATAAGCAAGAAGACTGTATTCTCAGAGAGAGAGCGAGAGACCTTATTTATTATTTTAAGTTCTCTGCCTCGGTTCCGTTCGTATTATAAAAACATTATACAGTCAAATATGTAACAATATAATATAGCAGTAAACAATAATAATTCAGATTGGGTTCTTAAACTTTCAAACATGTATAAGACTAAAATTTACCTTTTTTAAAACTCGCCAAAAATATAAAACCATCTCGAACAGTCTCCAATCCCGAATGCGACAGCAGATTATTTTTAATTTTTTTTTTTTCTAAGTCTGTTCAATCGCTAATGGTAATTATCTTCGTCGGTTGCAGGATGTAACGTGCACGCGGAAGGAAACTCGGCCGTGCCGTTTTTGGACTCTCAGAGCACGAGCAGCTACACGTCGGACATGAGCGACTATATCGAGACGCTGTCGTTGTCCTCACACAGTTCGTCGGACACCACCAACAACGAAAACCAGAGGTAAGCGTGTCGCTGATCCGACGTTTTCGAGATCCTTGATTTGGTGATCTCGCTTGCAATATCATCATTAAGGCTAGAGGTCGGAACTTTAAAGATTTATTTACGTATTTGTTAGGATTCTATGCGAGTAAATGAGAGGAAGACCTCTTTACGACCCATACAGCATATTTACGTTGAATCGAAAAATAACATTTTTGATAAACCGTAGACCCAATTTAAACATAATATATATTTTATACTACTTATAGTTCGCTGTAAAATTTTTAAATACGATGTGTTTTTCTGTTTTTTTTTTTCGTACCGATTAATTTAGTATAACTAAAGACCCATGTGGAAATGTACGCCCTTTTATAGACACTTTACAACAATATTATACTTTGTTGGTTTGGTTCAAATAAGTTTACAGTGCGTGCCTCGCGTACTGGCGATTAACGTAAGCACAGTCATTTTCATATTATAGAGATAGGACAACCATCACATGTTATAGTTATAAGAATCTATACGCGTCAAGATTTAGAAAAATTAATAAAACAACAAATCAATGGATTAGTTATCGATTCTCGGAAGCGCATTAACATTATTAACATACAATATTACATTGTATAATTGAATAATATTACGTAAAATGTTTAAATGTTTTACTAAAATCAATAAACCATTATTATTGTTATTAAATGTTTTATACGCACGTGGTACCAAACTAGGTTTTACTTTTCGTAGTGGCATTAAATGTTCCGTAGATAGTGGTAAAATTATATAAATCTGTTTCCCGTTGAATCCGTGTACTAGGAACCATACGGCTTTATATCGTATTACATATTAATACCTATCTTGTATTTTAAGTAAATATTATTCCGATCTCGAATCATTATGAATATAAATTACTCTATCGATTATTATTATTATAATATTCAGCATATTCAGTATATTACCTGTGTGTTCTTTGTATAGGTGCGGTAGACAGGCCAAAACTACGTTAAAACCGAGGTCCGGCAAGGAATACCATCAGATCGGATTTTTTCTAGACGGCGACCTGAAGGTGAATAATATTACAATATTAAATAACTGAATATGGTTTAATGAATCTTGATAATCAAATGTAATGTCAACTATAGGTCAAATCCGACATACCACCAGTTCCTGAAAAGACGGAAACACCTTCACCTAGATATGCCACGGCTCAAGAGAGCAACGTCGTCTGATTGAACACTAGGAGAAATAGTGTATCCGAGAAAGATGTTATACGATTATTTTTTCCACTCCCCATAACATGCATTTGACTTTTTACAGAAAAGACAAGGACGGGAAAACAATGATTGAATTAAACTGTACATTATTAAAATTTACTGAAAATAACATATCACAACATGTATAAATATTAAATACTACTGTAATAATATACTTAAATAATAATAATGTAATTTTAAAGTGTTGAATTTAAGACTGCCAACTCAAAAAAAAATGTACTTTACATACAAAAAAAAAATATTTATGTATTTATACATTTATGAAATGAAATATTATATAATATATTTATTATATTTATTAAAATAATGGTTTAGTCTAATAAGAACTAGTCATCTATAGTCAATTTAAATTTTGTAGTGGATTATTTCCCTTAGTAAATACTGTATATGTATAAATATTTAACTAATAATAATAAAAAACATTTTATCATAGTTTATATTCTTAAATTATTTACAATATAAGTATAAGTACGTTTGAAAATTTTGTACAATTTTTTTTAAATCAAATAATTATACAAAAAGAAAAAATTGTCAATACATTTTTTACAAATCATAATAAACTTATAGATAACTTTATTTAAATTTGTGCGTGTACGATTTATCAACAATTATATCTTCATAAATATAAATCTTAGATCCACCAAACTACTTTTAAATTAATCAATTAATACATATGTTATGATACGTATGATTTTATATAATATACATATAATTTATGGATTTTATATGTATTATCTTAGTCTTTTATTAGTGTTAAGAACACATTCTTTTATCACATAAATAAATAGTATAAATAAAACTAAAGGTAAATATTAAAAAGTGATTTTACTTGGATACATTATATTAAATTTAACATTATTTCGTTCTTAATTATTATTAATATTTCACTAAATATTTGTTTCCTTATTGTTGAGGTTTTTGAGATAATGCTTTTAGTTTTTCAATTTTCCATTTTTGAATTTTATCTTTCAAGTCCGTAGCTGTAATTAAAAATAATAAATTGTAAAATTGATTTTTAAAGCTCTAAAAATTTATATAGATGGAATTTAAATATATTACTATTATTATTACCTTTTTTTTGTGGGGGCCTGGGGAATAGATTATAAAATTGTTTGCATTTAAAAAAAACAATAATTCGTAAACCATAATACTACACAGCAGTACAATACTCTATATATTATATTTTGTCAACATATTAAAAAGCATAAAACATAAAAAATATACATTCAGTACAACCAATTTTGTGTTTTTGGCTCCGAAGAGTGAAGAGTGACCTCTAATCAAATTTAAAGGTTATATATTATATGATCTGTTTTAGAGCATAGGATTTTGTGATATTTTAATTTTTAAATTACATTTTACAATTATAAACTGCTTAAAAATTTTAATTATTGTGTCATGTTTTCTTTAAGCACATATATTTTATATTATAATTTTGTAACAACCATAGCTCTGACATAATATTATACATTTCCAATTAATTTAAAGTACCTCTATTGTACTATTGCCAACTTAATTTATAGCTAAAACTTAATAGTAGGATGATTAAATGAATTGGCTCAGAGCCTACTGAAAAGAGAATTAACTTTCTTTTAAATTATAATAAATTTAAAAACTTATAACTATCAAAAAGATTATTGATTTATCTGAATATTATAATTCCTAAAAAAAAAAACAGTGTATCTTGTACACAACAGAAAACACTAAGTTTTAGGCAAGGGAAATAATAAAACAATTTTGAAATACATTAAGAAGACCAACTAGCTTAATAAAATAAAACCATAATAGGAGAAAAATAATTAATATATTATGAGTTTTTGTCTGCTAAAAAATTAATAAAAAACATAGTTATTTAATATCCAAAAAAATATTTGTGTTCAATTCACAAAATAACAAAATATATTTCTCTAAATATAGCACATACATTTCTAATATTAGGGTATCTTATAACTTGAATCATGATCAATACTAACAAATTATCTTTATAAAAAAATAATAAACCAAACCCTCTGCTCTCTTGTTAGTATGTTCAATGTACGTCTATAAAAAATGGTTTTAACAACCAGGAAAATTTATTGTTGAAAGCAGCATAGAACACAACAAAAGTATTTTTTATTTGAAAGAGCGTTCAATTATTCTAAGACAAATAGTACAGGATAAATATTTCTCTTCACTTCTTAATTAATGAATTATGAAGAATTTTAAAAAGATATGTGATGTCATTGGGCCCATCGTAATTGCCTATCACAGTGTTTTTCAACCTTTTTAGTGCCGTGACCCCCAAAATAGATAAAAAAAAATGGTAAATCACTTTGAGACCCTCCTATATTAAGTACAAATTTGAACAATAAAAATATCATATCATTAACCAATTAACCAAAGAAAATATACCATTTATAAATACCATGTATGTATATTACTTAATTTAAATATGTTACAGGTATAAGTATTTTTTTATTCAATAAAAAATTTTAAATAAAAATGTTCATTTTGTAAATTAGTGTTTTATTATTTTTTTTTATGTATACCCTTAGTTAAAGTGATCGCGACCCCCAGGTTGAGAAACGCTGGCCTATCTTATACGTGTAAAAATTACTTGTTTTACACAACAATTATTTACCTACCTAAAAATTTTATTTTTTGAAATTAATTCTACATATAAATATGCGATTTTATGTGTTTAAAGCGATAAAAGTATCAAGAATTTCAATATTAAGTTTAGTTTTTTAAGTATTAAAAATCTTAAAAGAAATATTTTTGTTGAGCAGAACATCATGGATTGAGATAAAAAACTAAATGTTATATTGAAATTCTGATACTTTTATCATCTTAACCACATAAAATCACAATTATACGTAATATAAATTTCAAAAATAAAATGTTTAGGTAGGTAAATTGTTGTATAAAGAGTAATTTTTACATGTATAAGATGGGCAATTATGATGAGACGGGCCTAATGACATGACACGGCTATTCTAAATTTTTCAATATCACTTAAAGTAATAATTTTTTACATTAGACATAGATTCTATACCTAAAACATTAAAATAGTAGGCAAGTGTTCAAGACTGACATATTTTGATAACTTAAACCTGTGCTTTATGTAAAAACCAATGTCAAAATAATCTATTTTCACAGTTTATGAATAATATTATTAATTTTATGACTCAGTTTTTAAATAAATATTGGCAATGTAGATTATTAATCATTGAATTAATTTAATAACATTACCAGGAGTTAAATCATCTTCACTTAACGGTTGTCGGTTAAATGGATCTGTTTGTGAATTTAATAAATGACGAATTATAACTGGTCGATCCATGACTTTTCCACTACTTGGTAATGTTACTGGATCATCCATCAGAGTGTCCATCAATGGATCTGAAATTTTAGAATATTAAAGGGTATATTAAAACTTAACATAATATTTTCTATTAAACCTCTAAATTCATCTGGAGCATCATTGAAATCAACTTCTTTTTTAATATTCTGAACAGATATTTCATTTGCCTTAATAGCCAAACTTTGAAATTGCATCGCTTCTATTTTTGATGAATTTAAAACTCTCAACATTCGGTTTGCTGCATCTTCAAACAACTCTATTCTAAATGATCGCTAAATTTCAAAGAATCATTAGTTAAGTACTCAAAAAAAAAAAAAAAAAAAATGATTGGTAATTAGAAAATTACCTCATCAGCAGCAATAGCTGCAGCAAACTCTTCACAGTCCAAATGTAAGTAAATGTCAATTAATTGCTTAAGCAACCTCCTAGGCTCCCAACCATAATTTTCTGGTGTTTTAACTTTTAAATTTTTACATTTAGGACCACATAATTGCTGTAAATTGAAATTCAACATTGCTGTAAGCCGATTAACTAATTCAGGTCGCATAAATGGTTCTTTGATAGCCTTTGTAAGATAATGGAACATATCTACAGTCTCTTGTGCCAAAGTTAAATAGGAACTAAAAAATCATAATAACATGAATAGAATACTTTAAAACTGAAACAATTTTCACAAACCGGCATTGTCGTTCATCAGCAGAAAGTTGTCTATTTCGAGATTGCTGAATATCATCAGATAGATTATTCCAAGTGACCGTATCTGCCATTTGTTCTTGTACTTCATGAATACGCTTTAACGACTCCAAACTCTCATCCAGCAAAAACGTAGTGTCATTTATCAACATATTCACAAATTTTACGAATTGTATTCCAGTCCTACCATAAGATTAATAATTAATTAACATAATTAAAAAAAAAAAATTTAATATTGATAAGCACACAATTAACAGTTGTACTTTTACATTGACGTACTTGGATTCTGCAATCACTGAACTTCTGTGCATAGGGCTTTCCCACATACTTTTGAGGATTAAACTAATATGGTAACGTATAGTAAACTTATCATAAAACTCAGAACTAGCTCCAGTAGATTCAATTACTACATCAAGAAAAATAAATTAACGAAAAAAGAACACTTTTATATTAATATATAACCACTAAAATACCTGTATAAAACTTCATTAGAGCAGAAGGAAGGTGAGAGATTGAAAGTGGATGACTCATCATCATATTATTCAAAACTTCGGTCTTTGGCTGAATACTTGGATTTAATACGAATAAAACTTCAATAAGTTTTGCTATGAGATAAGGATTTTTAAAAGCAGCCGGAGAACAAATACAAACAAGAATCCATGTTAACAATTTATCAAAGAACTTGAAGTCAATGGCTTTGGGAGCATATCTAAAATCAAATTACAATATCATATAATTGAGCCTCATAATACACTTAATTTCTATTAAATCACTTACTGCAGGATGAATAATAGGAAGTCTGCTATATCTTCAACAAACCACTCTGGAGTAGCAGCTAATATAATTGGAACTTCATCAGGAAACTTTATTTCAGTATTTGGTACAAAAGGGTAACCTTGATGAATAGACAGCATGAATTCAGCAACCGTTGAATAAAATACAATACAACGTGTTATAAAAGATGGATCATATAATACTATTTCTCCACATGATTTGCTTTTTAATAATTTCTACAAAATCATGAATGGTAAATGTTATGTTAGTATCAATTACATACAAAATAAAAATGCTATGTTACCTTTAGCTGCAATCTCCATTTTTTCATTAATTCTTTATTTCTTGCAGCTATTTGAGGACTATGCTTCCATTCAGATTCTGAATTTGCTATTTCGTCAATCTACAACATTTATTAAAACAAAGCATAAAGTTATTCAATTAACATCGTTAAAAATAATAATTAATAATACTAACCAATTTTTGGAGATCTCTTACAGTTCTATACCTCCTAGTATGTTTAGTGAAAGCTGGTATTAAAGCCACATGATGACAATATAATGTTAAAAACCAACATCGAGTGGAAAACTTTACATCTGTAAGAGGTTTTACTAAAAAAAACAAATAAAATAAATTATAATATATTCAATGATTTATATCTGTTATTTGTAAACATACATGTTGAGATCCATTCAGCAGCTTCTTGAGATGTAAATTTCAGTCTTGTATCTGATGATAAATCAATTAATGAATGTTTGGAATTAAACATGTACATTGGATCTACTTTATCCAATTTGATCTAAAAAATACAACCTTATGTAAAATAACTGATAGAATTTAGTAAATACTTCATTAATTACCTTTACTGATAACTCTTGTAAAGCAGTTAATAAATTCAACATAAAACCATCACCAGCAATTGTTCGCTCATCTACACGCATTTTGCAACGTTTCTCATTATATACCAACATTTTAGAAATATAATCCAATGTTGTATCTCGTGAACACGAATTTACAACCAAATTATATATAATTTTGTTCAATTCATTCTAAAAAATAATAATTCCAAGTATATTATTTAATTTTTATAAATGTATATTAAATCAGCTATGGATAAAAGATTTGTAGCTACTTAATGACAAATAACTTAATAGTAACAAGTTAAAAATAAGTGACTTCGATATCACCTTGCTTTAAGTATACCAAAGCCAGATTGCATGAAAAATTGAATAATTTAATGGACTAATCATTAGCTACTAATGCAAACCAGCATCAGTTCCTATATGTTAATATAATATCTATAATGAACTACACAATGTATAAACTTGTCATGTGCTATTGATTATATATTAGAAATAATCTAGACGAATTACCTCGAGTATTAAAATATATGAACAAGCAATTTGGATAATAATGATAAGGTAATTTCAAACTGTTCATTTCTGCAAAAATTAATAATTTCCACAGTTGTATTCTACATAATTAGGTATTAAAAATAAAAATTATCACTTTGATATTTTTAAAAAACAAAATTGCTTTTTTCTTTAAAATAATAAAATTAATACAAGTTGTTCATGAATTAAAAAATAAAGCTTTCATTACAAATATGAATATTCATTTTGACAATAATTTATTTCTACTACACTAGCATAAAAAAATTAGTCATAACACTTAAGGTATTATTGTATTAGTATATAAGAAATGTTTAAATAATAGCAAACTTACTGAAAATTATGTAGAAAAATAATCTATAACAGTGGTTGTCAACCTTTTTAGTTACAAGGCTACTTTTCATTTTTAAATAAAATATACGGCTTCCAAATATGTATGTAACCGTAGTGCAAATTATATAATGAATACAAAGCAGTGTGTTTCATAACTGATATATTAGGGGCAAATCATTGAGTACTTGTAAATATTAATCGAAGTATGCCATTATACTCGATATCGCGAACACATAAATAGACCTAATTCAGTCACACACAAACGTGCGTGCACAATATATATTAATGTGCGAACTTAACAGCCTCAAAAAAAATACAACAAAAACTATATTATATTACAATTTCATTTTTAGTTTCTACTGCAACGCGGCTCTTTTGATAATAACTGACGATACATCTGGGAGCCGCGATACACAGATTGAAAACCACTGGTCTAGAAGAATTAATTTTTTTTTAGAACAACCCTCATAATATGACCAATCATTTAAATAATAAAAAAAATAAAACTAATGTATAATTAAAATCTTAACATTTTACTAATTTAATTACTTACACGAGTAGTTTGTAATTCTTGTCTAAGAGTTCCAATTAACCCAGTTTTGTCTGATAATGAAGTAAAATTTAATAATTTGTCAATTACTTTAGGGTCATCTTCGGCAAATAATGAAACTGAAAGAAACGGTCCTAAATATGAAGTATAAGATAGTTCACGACCAATATTTGTAGTTACTTGTTCTGGCATAAACTCTTTCTAAAAATATCGACATACATTTTTTTAAATGATACTTATTTAGAAACTTTTAACCGACTTACTGATTTAGCTATTAAAGTGCATATAGGTAAAGTATTTTTGGATGCAAACAAAGGTAATGAAGTAAGTTCATTAAGCACTTCAATGGGTTTACGATGTGTAGAACCAACAAAACTAGCATTTCGCATAAGACGGTATAAATGTTGTATTATTGGATTAAAAATCTAAAAAAAAAAAAGAAGTATAATTTTTGTATAAATAAAATTAATTTAAATACTGTTTACTAACTTTTTCCATTAAGTCTTGATTCATAGCCGCACGATTCAACATTTCATTCATAAAGCCTCTAGGCACTTTTCCTTTCAACAAAAATTGTGTAATGGGCGTGTACATATATGGTATAGTATGAGCCCAATCTCTGTCATCCATGAGCCATTCATTAGTAAGCAACAATATACAATGATTTATGCATTGTGTACGTAAATTGGTCAATACTGATGAAACTCTAGGGGTACTACTCCTCTATAAAAGATAAAAGTAGTAGGTAAATTAATACAAACAATGAGTTAAAAAATATTTTTACTTTAGGATATTGACGTTTCTCTTCTTCAATACGATCATAGCAATCAAACAAATATTTTAATCCTGTAGCTGTATATGAAATTTCAAAATGGTCTACGTCAAATACAGTATATCTATCATTGGGCTGAAGAATCTTGCATTTCATTCCAAGTACGGCAATAGCTTCTTGAATAGCCATGCTTATAATATTCTAAAATATATTAATAAAAATCAAATACAAAGTAATACACATTAGATACTAATCTTTAATAAATTAATAGAAAACATATACATAATTATTTTATTTTCAATCTTTAATTCTTAAATTATTTGCTTTAATTTTGCATTTTTGTAAGATTAACACAGTAAAATGATTTAACTCATCTTAATATAAGGTGCGGTCAACCATAGCATACAGAAGCAAAAGACTATATTTGACAACTGATTTGCAAGGGAGCATGATTCTGACCAAACAGATCTCCACTATCATCACTTGAGGTTACTCTTATTTGAGAAAGAGTTCATACTTTAGAATAGCAGATTCTCAATTTGAGTTTTAACAAAAATTTTTTTAGAGTTGTGCCAATCAAGGTTGTAACCAGAAAAATATTTTTTTGGATGAGGGGAGGGGGTAAAGTATAATATGTTATATTATGTAATAAAACATGAAATTCTAACTATTCAATCTTATTTCAAAAAAATTTCAGGGGGGGGGGTTGAACCCTAACCCCCACCCTGGCTATGGCCTTGGTGCCAATACATAATAATTATTATACACATCATAATAAAAGGGTTGCCAAAAAATCTAGGTGATATTGTACAGGGTTAACGCTTCAAAAAAATTGAGAACTGCTGCTTTACACTATAATAAACCACTCATTAAAATAACAGAAAAAAAAATTATTTAATAATTATACCTATAAATTTTCTAATTATTTAATTGATTCCTATTATCATTATTTATAATACATCAATTTAAAATTGATACTTTTTTTTCTTTTGGAGAATGACTAATGGCTGATCTAATTAAAATATTGGTATCCATTAAAGTTTCCTATTATAATGCGCAATAACAAATAATACGTATACACAATGCAATAAAGCAAATTTCACCAAAATTATCTTTTTAGATTTTTTAATTTTTATATATTTATATAATTTACTATCAGTAAATAGTCAGGTAAATCATACATACTGGTATTTCAAAAGACTCATAATTTTGCTTTTTTTCATTTTCCATATAAGCGGCTAATTCTGGTAAAAATAAATCTTTACTTTCATCACTCCAAGATACATCCAACACTTTTAAAACGATAACAAAAGTTATATCTTCTTTAGGAATATTCTAAAAATATAAATACATATTATATAATTATAACAGACCATAGAAACATTTTATTTTAAAAAATTACCACTGGTAATTCCAATGGTCTTTTTCTTGTGATGCTTTCTTGAAAATTAGATTCCTTAATTTCATCAACTTCCATATTTTCAAAGCCTGAATCTTCTTCTGGGGCAATAATTGTGGATGGTCCAGGGGTTTTGGTAGAAGAAATAATATTATTTTTAATCTCCACATTAGTACTGCTATTTTCAACTTCCATGGGTAAATCTTTTGACTCGGTTTTAATCTGCTGTGTTGCAAATGTTATTTTTGTGGGCACTGCAATAAGTAAAAAAAAAAATAGTATATTTTAGAATAATTTAAATAGTACTCAAATAATTGATGTTACATTGTGGAATTTGCTGTGGAATAACATCAGACACTGTTGGTGTTGGAACTCTTGTTGTATTTACATTAGCTAAACGTGCTAAGCGACGTCTCCTTATCTGTAACAAAAAATAATAATGGTTTTAAACACAGCTACCAATAGCAAGAAAGCAACATCTACTTAACCATAGCTAATCAATCAATTTATTCAATTTTTTCAGCCTAATATTGTTATGAAAAAAAAAACTGTTAATAAAATTACATACCACAATGAAAAATAAATACGTAATTTTATAAATCAATAATACATTCTAGTTGTTAAAAAATATAACTAGCCTATAATACAAATTAATAACTACCAACAGTCAATTTCACTTACAAACAGTTATATTTAAATTGTTAAAATATTTGTTTGATTATATTTAATTCCCTTCTTGTGACTATGACCTTATGTAATAATTATCGTGATTAGGTATTGATCAGTATCATAAAATACTTATTTAATTGCTATAATTAGGTTATTATAGATGCCTATGCAATATGAGCCTTTTATAAAAAATCCATTATACATAAATAAGAACTTTTACTTAAAAATGTTTAATTTGTTCGATGTAAATAAAAAGTGATAAAAAGCTTTGAAATGTTCTTATACAATTATATTTATATTCAACAGATATTATCTAATATGCTTATCGTAAATTATGATTTATTTTTCAAACAATATAGGAAATTTATTATTGGGTTTATTTTATTATTATATAAACAATTACTCACAGTAAATACTTGTAGAATAATCAGTGTTGAAAATAACACACATTTCAATAATAGAATTTATTCTTAAGTTCTGTTATAATGTAATAGTGGACTTAAGGTCTAAAATATTTTAAACATCTATATAGTTTATAAATTTATTATAATACTCTTAGTACCTACATAGATAAATTCATAAACTGTTGAAACATTAGTGATGATAAATTACATTACTCTTTATAAAGGTACCCACACACTGCAGTGGTAACGTTAAAATGAGTCCAGACACAATTTTACTGTCGCCGGCGATACAAAAGAATTTTACAGCCACCGCTACAGTGTGTGGGAACCTTAAGGGTCTCTATTAATATGTTAACATAAAATAATTTACATTTATACAACATGGAGTCAAAAAAAAGTTAATTTAATATTTGACATAATATTATATATATTATATTATACTATTAACTATAGTGAATCAAATAGCGCAAAGGGGAAATAGACTTCAATTATGATAAAAGAGTAAACTTCTAATGGTCAGATATCAAGCAGTAATTTTGAAATATACCTAGTACTCAACAATTGTTTTGAGTAATAATTTTAATATCATGCAAGTTTGGCACTAAAAATGTTTTATGTCCAATATCAAATTCGTGCACATATTACGTACCACTTCATAAATCATTTATGTGCACTATGCATACTGTGGTGTATGTATCTATTGCTGTTGGTTAAAATACAAACAATTTAATACCGTATCAATTATTTCTTACCTCTTCGGGAGTTAAGCCACTCATAGCTATGTGTTTATTGACTTCCTATAGTTTAATGTTTTGTCTTTATGTCGATGATGAATAACAAAGCACCGACAATGGCTAATAATGGGAACAACGTGTAAGGTCGAACGAGTCTACGGTACAAAGCGTACTAAGTGTGGCGTAGATGGATGTTTTGTGAGCAAACACTCAACACTGCTAACTGCAAAGCCGTGGTGGATGACTAGGTTTTAAAAAATAAACGAAACTTATAAAAGCGTCAAAGAAAAATACTAATCATCGCAAACAGTGTCTCACTGTCTCGCCAAAACAGATGTTTTAACAAGCGCTGTTCGGCTGGGAAAGTAGTGACTATGAAGAAGGGGGCTGACTTCGAAGAGTCGCCAGACTCAGAGTGCAGTGTAATGATGAGGTCACTGACTCAATCTGCAAAGTACCAACACTAACATCAATAAATTAGGCGTTTCGTCAGCCGTCACTACGTTCAGCACTGTTAGCCACTGTTATCGCCTATCGGCTTATCCTTATCGCTTATCATCACTCGTGCTTTATACATTTTGTAGTTTTCTACCAAAAAAAAAAAATCTTATTATTATTTAATAATATTAAATCTTATTAATCTTAATTCTTTTCTCTTTTTCTTCTGATCATTCTGTGCGTTTGCCCTTAAAACGTGTTTGCATCGTACATTCAATTGATGCATAAACCTAATTACTAACTTGCATTATTATTTGCGGTAATTCTGCTTCCTAGTGTTAATGATACTGGTTTCCGTGCCGGGTGTTAATTGTTATAATTACTTTTAAAAACTAAATTAAATATGTTATTAAATATTAGCAAGTTGACCTGCAAAATAAAACCATCAATGAATTATGTGAGTATTGCAACTACGACAATTATGATTTATCCAATAGTGATTATTAATTATTGCAATTATTGTCTTTACTCATTGAATTAAATCACATTTTTGTATAAACCGTTTTTAACCTATTATTTTAGTAAGAAGTATTTCAATTTTAAATTTTAAATACTATACCTATATCTAGATTTGTAATTAGATTAAAATTTTTAAGCAACATAAAAAAATATTCCTTAACCATTTAAAATAATAATTTTTATTACATCTCCAAGTAGTTTACAAAATAAAAATTGTTATTTAGTTATAATACATTTTTTAAAAATTTCCTAATATGAGTATTATTATTTATTTTTGAGAATAAATAAATACAAGACTAAAAAGATTGTCTTACTTACGACTCACCTTGATCCAAGTTAGTGTTATTATTTTTAATATGTAAATCAGTTATGTTTATAATTTATATTTTATTATACTTAAATCCTCTTGTATTTCACTGTATTCAATTCATATTAGTTCACTGCTTTTTATTAGAAAAAAAATGTAATCTTAAACATACTGCATTGTATAGGCAATATATCATACTAATAATTTCCAATTGAACTATAAGTACCTTGATTAATACTTTTTATGTTAACCACTGAACATTATTTTAAACAAATTAATACAATCTTTGTAACATTAATCAATGCATTATGACTACAAAAACATTTCAATCATTTTTACTAATGCAAACTAATTGTTTACATAGAAAAACACATTTTTAAATATAGTAGTATTATAAAATACATTTATCTATACTAACTGTGTTCTAAACACAACCTTTCATAAATGGAAAAAAACAGATATAAATTTCAATAATTATTGATAGTTTTATTTATTAATTTATAAATATTATTCCAGAGAGTTTATTCTAAGAAAATAGATGAAATACTACCAAAAAACTTATTAGAAGACATCTATACAGCAGCACAACAAAAGCAATTGGGTGTAATTTATGATAAAAGACCATTTAAAATTACACTAGAGAAAGACAAAAAGTATAATTGGTGTTCTTGCGGTATGAGTCGACAACAGGTATGCACGAATTTATATACAAACTTAATAAATTATTAACTTAAATTAAAATAATATAGGTACTGCAATTATAATATTTTTATTTATTTATTTCAGCCATTCTGTGATGGTACTCATAAAAACCAAAAATTACGAATAACAATGAAACCAGTTCAAGTTCAAGTAGCAGAAACCAAAGAATATTGGTTATGTAATTGTAAACAAACATCTCATCGACCATTTTGTGATGGCACACATAGACAACAACACATACAAGATGCAATCAAGAAATATTAATTACTGGTTGCTTAGTATTTTTTGTATATTTTACGAGATATAGTTTTTTTTTTTTGGGCACATTATTTTCAAGTGGAAAAAATAGTTTTTCAAAGAATTATTTAAAAAAAATTGTGCTATTCTAAGACTATTTGTTTGTTTTTTTTTAATGTATTTTTATCTTAACTCTTAAGGTAACTATAAAATAATAGTGATTTAACTTTTGGCCACACAATAAGTTATAATAATATAAAAACAAAATTAGGTATAGCAATTAATTAAACTCTAAAAAATATGTAAAAAATAAAGTACGTTCATTTCAAACCAATAGTAATATATAGTGTTTAAAGCAAGCGTTGCTGTATACAAAACTAGCGTTAAATAATAATACTTAGCACACTATATATTGTTTTCAAAATGGAAGAAATTTTAAATTATAATTTATTCAATGGCTTTTGATAAAAACTCAATAAAACGTTTGCCATATTGTTCTGGATCGCATGTTGATATGCCATCCACGTTTGATCCATGCTTCAATGTTTTAGCTGCTTTGGCTGCCTGCTTTTTAACGCCATAATGTGTAAGTACATCTATCAATGCGATAAAATAAATTTCTCGAACTGGTGCACCTATTTTGTTAAATTAAATAATGATTTTATTAACAATAACAACAAAATTATCACTTATAAAGTTACCTTCACTGCTAGGTATGGCATATATATCGAGATCAGGTATTATAGCTGCTGCATCATACTGGCAGAGGCTTGTATCACGAGCTAATAAACTATGTGGTGAATCTGGAGGAGTATTTGCCCAAGTTACTGTATTCCCAGCACCCTCACTATCTTCAGCATCTTCATCTTCTTCTTCTGCATTAACATCTCCAGTTCCACTAGTAATTGCCTCTTCCCTTTCACGTTCTGCACGAATACAATCGTGTATGCCTAATAACAGGCTATAGTCCATCAAATGTAAACCCGTCAAAAACTAGAAAGCAAAATTCATATGTTTTACAAAAGTGAGAATTTAAAATATTAATTTCACACTCACATCAACATCTGCTCCTAATGTTTCTAATAACTTATCTTTTGCTTCATCTCCAATATATATTTTTGTACGTTCTTTGACAAAATCATTGTCTTTGTATGTCGGTAAGTCTTTTTCCTTCTCCTTATCTGAAGCTTCTCTATCTACTGTGGAACCTTTGAGATCAAATTTTCTAAAAATAAAAATTAATTTTTAAGTTCTTTATCGTTATTTCAATTATTTTATGATAAAAAAAGTAAAATAAATAACAAATTAAAAACAATAAGAAATAATTCAAAAACCATAAATTGCCATAAGCAGAATAGTAATGTGTTATTAATAAAATTTACTATAGTAAAAAATAATGTAAAAAAGAAAAATGTGATTTTGAACAAGATTTAGTTAGCCTACCAAAAATATATTGATCAATAAAAAATAAATTACCAATGACAAGAGTCAAAAGATTATTGGGTTAAAACTGGTAAAGAAAGTACTTGTGGCCAAAAATCACATAAATCATGATAGATTGGCTTATAATTAGAAAATTATGATTTTCAATAAGCTACAATATTCTGTAATATCTGACCTTTATAATTCTAGAACTCAAAAAATTAAAACATTTATACTAATCCTTTAGGTTTAAAAGAAATGCAACAAATTAATAGGCTATCACCCATATGCAATTGACTAATATTTTATATTCTACTATTTACGCCATAATTTATAATATTATTTATTATTTAATTATTTCATATTTACAAAATTACTAATTAATTCAAATAGAATAAATTCTAATTTATTTATTTTTTATATATATTAAAATTGATTAGTTCAAACAGTTGGTTTTTTTAAATTTAAGTATATCACATTTTAGGAGATATTCAATTAATAATATTAATTATTTATGTGTATTTAATAATTGGTTTATATTTAAAGGTTTTGTGAATTGCCTCTTAAGTACTAAATAGTAAATAATAAATATCAATGGGTCATATTTCAAACCCATTATTTGATATTATGCCAAAATTTAATATTTAAGCTACAAACCTTTTAAAATGTCAACTGTACTCATTATGATTACATAACAGAACTTAAAACTATTTTTATTTTATACTAGGTGGTTCTTTTATTGAACATCATAATTTCAAAATGTATTAACCTTTTGGACGCACATGGGCTACTTTTTTTCTGTTCAAATAATATTTTTTGTTGGCATTTTATTATTATACAATTAATGAAATATTTTATTTTTACTCTGTATTAAAAGTATATTAAATATTGAAAATAAATAAATTATTTTTTGAAATGTTTATGATGGCATGATAATAACTAAAATATAGCATAACTCATTAGATTAGAGAATGGAAAGTTTACAAAATAATTTATACCATATTTAAAATTAACTAAGGTAAATAATTACGCCACGCAAGTCATCAAAGGTTAAAAGATTTTATTTGTAAATAAAAAATACTATCAAAATTGTTATTAGATTTTGAAATAATGAGTTGTTTAATGAAAAAAAAAACATCCAGTATAGACCAAAAATTAAATAAACATTTAAAAAACCATGGTATTTGAACATCATATTGCAATACCTTTTTACATACTAATGTCAACCTTTAAAGCCCAAACAAAACTCATAATATAATTAAAATGTTTAAATTTAATCTATTAATTTATTATAGTAATATTAAATTGATTATTCTATATTTATGAGCAGCATACCTATATGGGGCGAGTAGGTCAAATTTTATCCTTTTTAATAAAAATGTAATTTATTAAAATTTGGTAACTACTAATAAATTGATATAAATATATTTATTAACAATTATTTACAGTGAAGAAATGTTATAATAAATAACTCGGACATTTTATTTATATGTTTGATGTTATTAATTAGTTAATTGAGAAATAAATATATATTAATTATTTTACTTATTTAAAGATGGTATTCAAATAAAATAAGTTATACCTATGTGTGGCCAAATGATTGCTAAACACATTTCTCATGGCTACAACATAATGTTCATCACCATCAACAGTCAAGCGATACATTCCCAAATATTGAGGAAGAAGAGTTTTTCCATGTCTCTCAACTATATACTAAAAACAAAGTTTAGATTAATCATAATATAATTTATGCATTAATTACTTACAGGATGATAGTGTTTTAAGAATGAGTGCATTCTTTCAACTTCTTCACTTGTTAATGTTTTAATGATGAATAATTTGTCGTATGAGTAGTAAAAACCTGCATTACTTTTGCCTGTGGCATCTGCTGAAACAGGTTGTGATCTAAAAGGAAAAAATACATACAAAATAACTTATATATTTGAATACATAGATTAATCCAGGTGTGTTATATCAGTTTTTGAATTGTTTGTATCAAATTTTTACAGGCCATTATCATTATAAAATCTTTATTGCCTTGTCATAGTTGATAGGGTATAATATTTATAACTTCAAAAACTAAAAACGCTACTTATTATTATTTGTTCTTTACAATATATTACCATTATTAATTTCCTATTATTTAATGTTCACCCACAACAAAAAAATTATTTAAAATTTAAAAAACAAAACCACTGATTTAATATCGAATTTATGACACATTATTGATACCTTATAAATTTATTTTATTTTTTTCAGGCTAAAGAAGTGGTTTTACAAAATATAGGTTGTACATTTAGTAATTATTATTATAACAACTGACACACCTGGATCAAACTTTAAATTGAATACATTTTATTGTTAAATAAACTGAAAAAGATAATTAGTAAATTAAGTTAGGTTATATATTTTAACTAAAAAAATTAGTAATTATTTACTTATTAATCATTGTAAACACATTAACACAACAAATACTATGCCTGGTGAGTTGTGAGTAATATATACAGATATAGTAGATCAACAATATGAAGATAATTATTTTATCAAACAAAATAAAATAAAACTATTGGAAATGTTAACTACTTTCAAAGAGTTTTCCTGAATTTCAATGAAATACAACTTTATAAGACTACAATAATATGTAAAAATACAAAAATTTTAGCACGATACAATTATTATTTAACCTTATATTATATTTTAGTAATATTAATAAGTAGAAATACAGGTAGTATTTACATAAATTTCAGGAAGAGCTCAAATTAAATATTTTTAACTACCTAATATATTATAAAGAAACACACTTTGTTAGTCCTCATTCGTATACCTTCTTTCAATTTCAGTATAATTAACTTTCAATTTCTTAGGCTTATAGTTAGCTGTTTCCATATGTAAATTAGGAGTAGTCAAGGATCTTCGATTGTACATCATAATAGATTTGCTTTGACTTTTGCGACAACAGTAGCTGCTTTGCTCAGAGAACCTTATTTTTGTGTCAAAAACAATTACATTATAGGAGAACTTGTAATGATGAAAATATAAAATGAAATATCATAGATATGGAGAAATTAATTTCAAATAGTAAATACCATAAATTTATGAACTAATATACTTTATACATATGCTTAGCAATTACATTTAGGATTGATTTTAAATAATTTGTATAAAATATAAATATATACCATTATTGAAAAGTGTAGTTATGAGGATAAAGTAATGAATAAACCCACTACATTTTCTGTAACCTTTTAATCATTTAAGCATTGTATACTTTTGATGCATAACATAAAAAACAATTATTTATATAAATTAAATACATTATATGCATTTAGTAAATAACAATAATTACCTTAGTGAATAAATAAAAACATTTTAAATTATTAAGTATAAACAATCAACTACCTCGTCATTGACTCTTTGTAATCCAAATCATCAATACCAAAACGTTCCCTTAGATTACGGAACACCAATGGGCAGTACTCTTTGATTTTAAAATGGCTAGGCATATTCTCCCTTTAAATAAATATAAACACAATTTATATTAAAATATAAGATTAAAAATACATATTAACGTACATAAATTATGAATAAATACTAACTTATTAAACAAATGGTTGTCAACTTTGACTTTTGAATACGCTCGAAAATCATCAGGGAGTAGCATCACTGGTATTGTTACATGGCTCAATTCATTAATCTACAAAATTTAAATAAATGTTTGAATTTTAACATAGGTATTGGTAAATTAATATTAGGTAATAAAAGAATAATTCAAAATAATTAAATCAAAAATAAAATAATATTAATAATAATATATAAGTAAATTGTATAAATATTATATTTGTAATAACAACCAAAGGCAATTGTTAATAAATAAATATATATAATATTATAATTATTTATAATATATTTTTATCACATAACATTCATTACTACTCTGTATGGAAGGATAATATTAAATGAATATGTTGTTTCATTTGTTTTAAATTGCTATTGATACTAAAACTAGTTATTCAACATTTAAGTATACCCTAATTAAAACACCTACAACATAAAAAATAAAAATAATAAAAATCAGATTATTTTTAATTACTGCCATTGATTGATGTACATGGTTTATATAATCAATGTTAATACTTTTAAATATTTAATTTTAGTTGCAATAACAATAATAAGTATAATAAAATAACTAATACTGTAAAATAAAATTATTGATAATATAAAAGTTAAAAATTGTAATAAATAATGTTAAATTTATTAGCCTTAATATTTTATGCTGAAGCTTCTACTATTCAAAAATTAATGCCGAATAAAACAGTGGTTGAAAAAAATTTAAGTCAAGTAAGAATAAAGTAATTGTTTGATTATGTAATATATTTGTTTTTAATTAACACTTATTGCTTTTAATGAAAATTCTAATTTAAATAATTTACATTGGTTCATTAAATGTTTAACTGCAAAAAAATATGATTTATATTTAAGTAATGATTAATAAATTGTGTACTGGTCTTTAACAACAGAAATCCCCTCATTTTAATAAAAACAATACAAACATAGAAGACATATTTTTAGAGCTACGTAGTTAATATGAATGTTTGCATTTAGCTAATTTGATCATATGATCCTTACCCTATCACAATCAATCTTATGTAGCATCATGGGCGGATTTAAGGTACTGCTAACTATGTGGCCACATAGGGCGGCAAAGTTATGTTGAATATTTATTTTGATTTTGTAAAATTATGTACATAATTTTTAAAATTTAATCTATGACTTCAAAATCTCGAAATTGTGGATTTTGTATTCGTTTATTTTTAGCAAAATAATATTTATATTTTTCCAGGAACTCGTCTACGACAACGACGATTGAATTTTATAATAGCTAATCTTATTGTTTATGAAATGTCTCGTTAGAAAAAAATATGAAAAAATAATTGCATATTAAGTATTGAAAAAATTAATTTATTTGAGGATATTTTATTAAATAGAAGTTTTTTTTGGATAGAGACAGCAAATTTAATTTGGCATAGGGGCGGAAAATTATTAAATCCGTCCCTGTGTAGCATCCTTATACATAGTTTAACCAGCTTTAATAGTAAGTCACTTAATACACATATTATTATAGATTAAAATAAAGAGTAATTACTAATAAGTATTAACAAACGCCTTATAGGATGTTTAAAGTTAAAATTATAATAATAAAATAATAAAAAAAACCAACACACAAGAAAAATCTTTATAATTTACAATAAAGGTTCACAAGTAGATAAAATAGACAAGAAGTTTTTGTGATTATTTTTATTAAATCTTAAAATGTTAATAACTCATATTAAATTAATTTTCCATCTTTTAAATTAAAAAAAATAATAATAATAATTAACTGTTATGATGATAATTTTAAATATTTAAATATTGTATACAATAAGACAATAAAAAATTAATTAATTTATAAGGAAATGTTTTTTTTTCAGTTTAATTGAAATATTTATTACCTAAATATTTAAAATACTTATATTATAAATTCCTGGTTAATTATTGAATTACTCATTTAAAAAAACAATAAAAATAAATTGTTCAGCCTATGTAGTCTACCTAATAGCATTGTAGATATATTATACATAAAGTAAGAGTTAAATTATAAAATACACTGAAAATCTATATCAATTCTACAATTAAATTATAATTTATAGTTAATTATAATACTAATAATATATGTTATAACAAATGTAGAAAATGGTTCTGTATTAAATAAATTTTAATGTACATTATCATTGAAGAAGTCACTAAAAGTATAAGTTAAATTTCAATTTAATGATAAATCATTGTTCAGGTATATAAAACAATAATAACAATTTATGTCATAGTAAATATTCAAAATTTTGATAAAGCACAAATTATTTTATTGACCTTTATTGAAAAATAAATGAAAAAATGTAACATCCTTATAGATAGATTTATAGATCAAAGACCTAATAGAAGTTAATGAAGTTATATCAAGAAATAAAATTCTTATATAAATATTTGGTAAACATGATATAAAAATTCATGCATTTACGACTATTTTTTTTAAATTATAATTTATAACAAAATAAGAAAATTGATTATTCCGTAAGCTGGTTTAACATAAGTATAAATTTCTGTTTTACTATGATTTTTATTTTTTCCCCAATTATTAAGATTATTTCAGAGATTTCTTTCTTATTATCTCTTAAAATTTAAACTAGATTTCCTATCGAGAAAGATATTTTAGTTGATTAGGTATCAAAACATTTTTCTACTTTAAAAATTGTCTGCGGATAAAAAAAAACTACACATCATTGTAAAATCAATATATTCTAATCTAAATGTATCGGTAAATTTAAATTTTATATCTATATCTAATGTTTATAAATTAAATGTTTTTCTGATTAGATAATTAAGCTCAACGATATATTTTTAGAAGGCTAGACTGCTTATCTAACTATTATTCACTAATCACCTGTATCTATATTTAATTACTTTGTCATTAGTCATAACCCTTTTGTTTTTAGATGCATTACTCATTGGTCAATTTATACATATAACTGAACCTAAGCTAATCTAAACAATTTCATTATTCTAAATACAATAGTTACACCGTATAGTATATACCATACATAAAATATTAAAATCTAAAAGGATAAAATGATAATCTTTTAAGTAACAACACAAACCATTTCTAAAAGAAGCTAAGACAAAACAATCTGGAATAAATTCACTAGAAAAATAGGAATATTAATCTGTTCTATGTTAATTTTTAATAGGCCATGAAAGTTTAACCACTTTAACTCTATATTAATTTTTGTAACTTTAGTCAAAACTACACACCTAAAGATGTAATATTTAAAACAAGAATAGGTATAGAATGAGTTTTAAGCATCTCATAAAAAATATACCAAGTAATACATAATAATGTCAACTCAGAATGATAAGTATGTCGAGAATTTATAATAATAATTTTATTTTTCTAATTGTCTATATATCTATATTTCTACTGTAATTCTTAAAACAGTTCAAACCGTATGTTTTTTTTATTTGTATTCAGAATACAAAATACCTATAAGACTATAATAATATATAACCTAGTATAATATAATAATAACACGCTACTATACCTAATATTACATATTTTATAAATTTTTTATAACCAAACAAATAAAAACAAAATGAAAATGTCATTAATAATAACTCAAAATAATAATAATATGCAAAATATATGCATTAAAATAGCTTTTGGAAGTAACTGATCAATTCTACACAATATAAAATAGAATTTTCATTACCTTTATTATTTTAGCTAATAATTATATTTAAATTATGTATTTAATATTATAATATTAAAAATGATAAATTATGTTAATATATTCAACATAAAGACAAATTAAGTTAACTAATAATAAGTACCTTATTAAAAATTGAATGCTACATTTCTACCTTATACTCATTAATATGTAGAAATATAAACACTTGTGATTAAATTGTTTTTGATATGAATGTACTACAATTTTTACTTTCTTTTTATTTGTTCAATTAAAAATCCTTGAAGATATTTTTAATAGCTTCCTCCTTTCCCTTATTAAAATTATTCTTTGATTGAGCTATATAATACACAATTTACGTATAATTTTATTTTTATTGACTTGATTTATAACAATTACATAATTAAATTTTTCAAGAGCCACAATTTTTAAGTAGAATGCAAAAATACATAATACCTAAATATAAAAATCTCAAAAAAAATGAGTAGTTACTCAATAATATTAAAATCATGGTAAAGAAGATATTATCATAATCGATTAAAATGTATACATACAGTATGATTTACACCCCACATGAGAACTGACAGCAGTGGCTCATTGGCACGGAACAACTTAACCTTCTGTCTCTTCACACCAATGTGTTTTTTCTTCAGTTTGCTGAGTCCACCTTGTACCACGCTCATAGTTATTCGGAATAATCACGATAGATGAATATAACAGGACTTAAATTATAAGCGTTGAATGTCAAGCACTAGAAATCGAGACAAAGTGTGACTGATCCCAAATTGCTCGTACTAACTAGTAGACATTTCAACGTCACAATTGTACTGCAGATAAATCTTAAAAGTCCGCATTAGGAGACTGTTATTTGATTTAGACGATAATTATCCGTTTTAAATGGTCAGTTGACTATTACGTTGTGCGACGGAAAAATGTTAACACTTAACAATAATAATTTAAGCACTAAACACTCAACAGCTAAATATTACAGTTCTACGCGACGGCCGACAGGCGACACTCATTATTTTATCAATTAATTATCATAATGAAACCGTGGATCAATAAACATCAAATTCCCTTTCCTTCATGAAAACAGTGATACCGTTTATCTCATACCTAATACCGGCGGCAGTTTGTGATTATAATCGACTGCATAATGCATATTATCATTTATAACATAAATATTATATTAATAAAGTTGTACTAGCCCCGAATCCCGATTAATGATGACCTGAATGATACCGTTCTCCCGGCTTCGACGACTATTTGTAAATTTTAATGTTTAAATGTAATTTTAGAAATTACTGTATATAATTTTAAGTTTTTTGTATTTTGTCTTTTTTTTTTTAAGTTTTATCTTTTAGTCTAGCGTGCATTTGAATTTAAAACTGACGTGTACTTTTATAATTTTCATTAAATTTAGAATATTATTAGTACACGACATTTGAAAATATGACGACATTAAGAGAAATGAATATGAAACAGAAGGGAATTGTAAAAAAAAATCTAAGGCCCAGATGTGTCGTTACAGATCCTTATGAAAAATTTTGGTAGTATTTGCTAATATTTATATAGAAATGAAAACGGTCTAAATAACATAATATACTCACTTTCTTACTAATGATTTGAGTTCTTTGCACTGTCTATTTTGCAATGATTATTTTATTTGATTATTCATCAGTAAAACTATCCATGGGTATAAAATTGTTTTAATCATAAAATATTCTTTATTTTATAGGCCAATTTTAGATTTAGAAAAATCTCAATTACTAGTTGATGAGATGGAAAAGTAAGTATCAAACCTAACATACTTTTTGGTATTAACTAAACAAATTGAGCTTTAACATCTATAAATTTAACATGTTATTTTTTTCAAAATATTCACTTTAAAGCACTTGTCTAATCAAAAAATATTTTTATAAATCTTGACCTAGTAATTAATTAGTTATTATGCGTACATGCTTTTAAATGATATTGTTTAATTTACTGATAAATAAATTGTATTAAACCTAATCATACTATACATCTAATGTTAATCCAATTTACTTTAATAGTTTATTTATATTTTTATTTTATTTTTAGAAGTATATCTAAAGAAAATGGTAAGTTAAAAGTAGATTGGTTTACTTTAAAGAAATTACCTTTGGATGTACGAAAATGTCAAATTAAAAATCTTTCCATTGCACATAAACAACATATAAGTCCTGAATTAAAAGCACAAAGGTAAGATTATTATTTATTACTATATAATCATAAATTATGTTTTTTTCGAGGTTTTTTTTTATTAAAACCTAATAATAAATATTTATAAATATGTATTCCTGTACTTGCAGATCAGTTTTAAAAATGGGTATCAATGAAGTTAGTAGATGTATTGAAAAAGATCAAATAACTTGTTGTTTGATAGCAGAAGATGTGGCAAACTGTATGATTGCTAAGCATTTGCTTTTTATGACTTCAGCAAAAAAAATACCAGTTCTAATTCTTCCAGATATGCGTTCAATTACAAAACGTTTTATAGGTTTTTCTTCTGCAGTGTTAGGATTGAAGAATGATATATTGAATAAACCAGCAAGTCCTTTATATAATCTCTATCAAACTATTATTCAACTGTCAAATACATTTAAAAATCCAAATATTAAACAAATCAATATAAGGGAATTGAAATCTAAAGAAAAACCTGTAGGATTAAATGTTAATATTGAAAATTATTTACTTAAGAAGCCCCGAGAAGGAAAAGCTTTTGTACCAGGAGGAACATCAAATATTCACACATTAAATGATTTATCATTTATACCTATTGCAAAAATGGTAGTTGAAGAAGAACAACCTTTTGAACATGAAGAAGTACTATTTGAAATACCAAAATCTACTGATTTATTTAGTATCGACACTAAACCTACAGTCATTGAGGATACAGGTGAATCTGTGGAACGGAAAACAAAAACGTATAAAGCGCCTTTATTGAGATACCATGGATTAAAAATGAAAAAAATGAAACCCAATCCCAACAGAAAACTTAAAGAAAAAAAAAGTAATTAGTACGTACATAAAAAGGAATACAATTTCATATAACTATTCATATTGTTTATTTATTTTATATAAAAAAATATATACATAAATAAATTATATAATCAATATTTAGTAAATTATTTCAATTTAATTCAAATTAGATCTTCAATTAACTAGGCTACATTTTTTGGAACATAAACACCATATACAGAGCTGAAAAAAGAATTGTTAAAAATCAAATATAATTTATTTGCATTTTAATTACTAATATAATATAACTATATAAATCTTACTTGCAACTTCCCATTCAGATTTTGATAGTGTTCCAACACTCTCTAGTTTATTTTCTTTTAAAAACTGTTTGGCTTTGTCATAATCTTCATCTTCTATTCCCATGAGTTCAGTTCCTTTCCGTGGAGGATAGAACTAAGTATAGAGTTTTATTTTTAGAATACAAAATTTTTTTTTTTATCTTTATAATTACATAGCATGTATAAATGTATAATAGAAAATAACTAATGTGGTTAATAATCTAAATTTTTATTTTCAAATAGTAATTAAGTGTTTAAAACAAAAATATTACAACAAAATTCTCATTTTTCTTTGTGAATTAACATAAGTAAAAATGTTAAACAAATACTACGTATCGTAATAAAAAAATGTATTGGATAAAAATAATATGAACTAAAAGAGAAAAATATCAAAAAGTTAATGTTGAATTCAAGCACTATAAAATCACTAAAAACACTTTAAAATTATTGAAGATTAAACAATTGTATTTAATTCAGTAACTCAGTGTTGTAAAAAATTTACATTTTTATGTTTGTAACTTTTTAGTTTGAAATAAGTAAATTTTTTAAGGCAATGATTTTTTAAATTTTATTGTAAATCATATTATTTTACTTTTATAAAGTAAAGTAAATGATGATAAAAAATAAATATAAATAAAATAGTTTTAAACACCAATATCAAAATAATACACTATCAGCTTGAGTCCAAATTATAATTACTAAAGTCATGATTTAATGACCAAAGTTATATTATGAATCATTGTATATTAGTTATAAAATATAAATATTAATTTTATAATTAAATACCTCTAAAGCTGTTAAACGGTTCAAGAGATTTGCATCTAAATTTGATCGTTTTTCAAAGTATTCGGCAAATGTCATTTTCATTTTTAGTTCCAATCCATAACTTTTAGCTAACCTATTTCATAAATAATTGTAATAAATTAAATAGTTAAAGATTATACAAATAAACTGACTTTTCCAAAACAGGAAAGTAAACTAGGAACTCTGGGCAGTCGACAACTCCTTCTAAATGAAAATTATATTTTGCACCAAATAATGGAAATGGTTTGTCAATATCGCACATAAACTCAATATTATAGATACTGTTACCAAATTGTTTTTTACCACATTCTTTTTGACGTCTCCTAAATTAATCAAATACAAATTAATATCATATAAATAATCGTGAATTAAATTAGTTATTAATATATATGGTAGAAAAGTTGACTATCAACATAAGCATGTAATGTAATATATATGTTAACAGTGCTATGACTTTTTCTTTAGATATTCTTCACTACTCAATCTATTCTTTTGTTCTTATAATATTTAGTCGCCAGACTATTGTCCCATCATGGTTCACATATAATCAAATATTCATTACGCTCATACACAATATTCAAACCCATTCAGTTGCTATCTGAATATCATTTATTTTAGTGCCCAATTTATGTTTTATTCAAAAGATTATTGCTGTAACTTTTGATCTACACTTAATTTTCCTTATAATGTAATCCTCATTTATTTTGGACTTGTGTTCGTAAAAACTATTTATTCTTCTGTATCCAATAACATTATATAACTGAATGATATATCTAATTATAATTCAATCTTTAGCCTCTTCTCAAAATTTTTTTCCCAGTGTTCTAATGCTGGATAATACTTCTTGTCAAATTAAACATCCTTTCTATCATTTTGATCTGCCTTAAAATACCCATCTTTCAATTAATGTTTACCATAGGCTTAACGCTTTCGACAGTATTAATTTTATTGATCACAAAATACCTATAGTATCCAAGGTGATTTTTTATACAAATTTTGAAATATTTTAACAGTCTTTAATAACCTTTTTTTTTTTTTGTTGACTGTAACAACCTATAAAACTCAAAGGTTGATCAAAAGTCTATACAAGTTGGCCTGTCTTGATAAATAAAAAATCTAATCCCAAGGGGGGAAGGCAATTCCGCTCTCCCCTTATAACCACCACTGAATATATACATATATATACATTGATATAGAATTATCTTATTATAATGGGTTCGATCAGTATGTAAAATAAAAACTAACTATTTTAAATTAATGTTACTTACACAATTTCTCTGGCATTAGGTATAGTACCTATAAATATTCCACCACTCACCAAATTTTCTGACACATTTTTTAGCATGCATTCCGCTTGTTGTAAACTTTCAAAACAATAGTGAAATGCAAATTGACAACTTACCAAATGTAATTTCATAGATGGATCTTTAAATAATGTATTTATATTTACCTAAAAATGTTTTATTTAAAAATAGATAAAAAAAAATTAGTATTTAATGTCACTAAATTGGTGAAAATAAAACATAAATTACTCTAGTGCAATCTGCGACAATAAATTGAGCATCAAATAAGTATTTATTTCTCCTTTTCATCTCTTCATATCTGGAATGACAATTTGTTATTGATCCAGGAGATATATCTACAGCCACGAGATGCTCCATACAACTTGAATTTCTCCATTTATTTAAATCGCCACCTTTACCACAAGCAAAGTCTAATACATGCATTTTTCCATCGTGAATTCTACTGTTTCTAAGCATTATTACTGCTTCCTCTAAAAAATAATAAGAATAAATAATAAAAAGCACAATAAATTTAAAAAAAAAGCATCTTACGGATAAGAGTTGATTTTACCCAATTGTTAAAATTGCGTAAATACAAAATACGAGATTCATTTCGTGCTGATAAATTATTTTCTCCATTATCGTAGTGACGAGCAATGGTCGCAGACAATGGTTCTTCACTTTTTGGGACTTCTGACATGTTCTATAGAATATTAACATATATAATTATAATGGACACATGGACCAAATGTTAATACATCAGTAATACAAGAAATTACAACCATTATAAAATGGCAATCAATAAATAAACCAGTTGTTACATGTAATGGGTGTTGGACAGTTAGATTTACAATTTCATATACTTTTAATAAAAATTTGAGTTGTTTGTTATTACCTACTATTAATCAAAAAAAGTTGGATTGGTCTTCAATTATTGAATAGGTACCTATTAAAATTAACAAAATATTTTTAATTGTATTTTTTAATTTTTAATATTAGCATTGAGTGTATATCCTCAATAATATTGGTTGATTTAAAATTTAAAAATCATTTTACCTAAAGAATACCTAACTAAACTCCACGTTTAAAGATATCTTAAATCGTGCTAGACGTTTAACAAGTATAAATCAGTACCTACACACTTGTCACTTATTATACTGTTTACTATTTACTATTTAGTGTTATGTAACTACTATCTATTAACTGTAACACTACAACCACAGAACAGGTACAGATTACAGATTACTGATGTTATGTTTTTGAAGTTCGCTCGTTGCCGTTCATTTCTGATAAGGCGATAACCGCAATAGTACATTATAATTATAATAATAATAAATAATAATTGCCTAAGCATGTGTTAAAGGGATTTTAACATAATATTATTTATTTTTCTGATACAGGTATCTCAATAATCAATAATATACTTATTACCTATTAGGAATTACCTGATATAATATTATTTATATATCATTATTCATTATTATTAATATGAAAACAAGTTTTTTTTTTAATACACAAATATATATTATTAATATAGGTATTAAAACGATAAATAATTATCAAGAAGTTAATGAAATAAATACATTGTTGATTGAATATTATAAATATTTAAGTAGATAGGTACTTATCTAGAGAAAATTTTTAAGATTTTATTACAATGCAATTTTTTTTTAAACGAACACAAACATTTAAAGTTACAAATATCCATCTCCGTGATTTAAAAACGTATCATATCTACGATGTCATAGTTTAGATGAAATATTGAGAAATAATATCTTTATCCAATTTATTTTTGATCCAGAAATTTGTTTATTCGGTAATAACAATAATTTATCTCGATAATAAATACTTTTTTTGTCAATAGACACTATAAAGAAGTAAACCTAGATATTAAGTCTAAAATAGTAATAGTGTAATACAGTATTAACTTGCTTTAAATGTTTCGATGTTAAACGGATTCATACATTTCAGCCTAGTAATCCCTCAATTTTGTTTTGTAAAAAATTTAGGTACCTACTTTTCTGTTATCCCTACTACCGATCGATGCCGCGACTATCGCGACTCTCAATACCTAGATTTATTCCTAACAATTTGTTTTTATTATTAATATTAATTAAAAATTTCAATAATCAATACTAAAAATTCACATGAGGAAATCGGCTTTATGGTTGAAAGGAATAGTAAGTACTAAGTATGAATATAATTTTACTAATTTAAACCACTAGGGCAATGATTTCAATTATCTTTATTTTTTAAGTATTTAAGTTTGTATAAGTTAACTGTTTATTTTTGTTTGACAATAGTTTTTTTCAATAACAACCTAATAATTTGGAATTATATATTTTGAATGTTTTGGACATCTAAATTATAAGCAATAAATAAAAAAAATTTAATATTTCCATCAATTTCAATTTATTAGTGTTACAAAAATAACAATAGCAGGTTAATTATATAATTCAGACTAATTTTTTCAGTATTAAGTAAAGTAGTTACACATATACACATATAAAAATATTAATATTAATAATAAAAACATTGTTAGGAATAAATCTAGGTATTGAGAGTCGCGATAGTCGCGGCATCGATCGGTAGTAGGGATAACAGAAAAGTACCAAAATTTACAAGTATGTTTATTTTTGATTTCTTTCTAGCATTTAATCTAAAATGTCTACTATTTATTTCTTCAAATGTCTCCTGCTTGTATTACGCAATTTTATCACCCAAATTCTATATTTTTGAATCCTTAGATGTTTTTTTTAAATTTTTCAAAAAGCAATAATAATAAAAACTAAACAATTATAATAGGTATTTATAAAAGTATATTGTCATTATTTTTTCAATATATTTCAATAGGTGTATGAGTGATGACAGCGATATGTATGAACTCTTGTATTATCAAATTGTTGCCATTTATAGACAAGAAAATCAAGAATGTTAAATGACCGAAAAAGTATAAAAATATTAAAAATTGTATCATAATTAAAAAATAGTAACATAAACATTTCGTGAAAATTTCACGTATTTACGGTTATTATTTTTTGAGTTTCAACAAAAAAACAAATAGAAATATCAAAACCGTTTATCATAAAAATTACACTTTTTATTTTATGTAATTTTTTTATTTTTCCTGATTATTTTGAAAAATACTGAGAATTTTCTATTTCAACCTATTTAAAACATAGACTTATAATTATAAGTCTATGATTTAAAGTATACCATTTTAAACTAATTTTCTACCAAAATCCACCCCTAAAGTTGAAACTAGAAAAACATTTGTATAGGTAGGTACAAGTCACGATTAAAGATAATATCTTTAAATTTTAATATTGAATATTCATATTTCATAAAATCAATAGGTAAATCATTGTAAAATGATTACTTTTTTTATAATGGTTCGGAATCATAATATCATAGCATCATAATATTGTTTATATGACCACACTGTTACCATACTATCTAACCGCGGGGACGCAGAAAATGTAAATAATAAAAAACAAACATAATATAAAACTGTGATAAAGTACGGCAAGTTATGCCGGGCTCTTTACTTCTGCTCGGTGTAATACTCTAATTTTGAAAATTTAAATCAATTTTCAGGAAAATACTATCATATATTTAAACCATGTCTGTTGTTCTTGAAACTACTATTGGGGATTTAACAATAGATTTATTTACAAAAGAAAGACCTCATTGTAAGTATCTACTCGTATTCTTTTAAGTAAATTTATGTTTTCTTCATTTCATCTACTACTGACTCGTCTGGCCAGTAGTTGTACTCTATACACCAAACGATAAATGAATAAAATTTAGTACATTTTTTGGATTTATTAAAGAATATACTATTATACTGGTTATACTGCCTATTTTTTAATCACCTTTTTCTAGAATAACAATTTAACTTATGCCTAATATCCTTCTAATATTTTGTTTATTATTTTCTTTTTAAATTACCTTCATATTTATTTGAAATGTAAAATTTAAGTTTTGTTATAAAGTATATAATTTTTAAATTTTAACCATTCCAGCTTGCAAAAACTTTCTGAAGCTATGTAAGTTAAAATATTACAACTTTTGTCTCTTTCATCATGTACAATCAAATTTTGTGGCTCAAACGGGTGATCCCACAGGTAGTGGATCTGGAGGACAATCTGTATATGGGTAAATAAAAAAGCTTTCATTATGTTATTTATATTTAACATTTTAATTGTATTTTAATTTAATTTAGAATTTTATCCGGTGAAGACGCAAGGTACTATGAAGGAGAAAAAAAACCAAAAATCAAACATGATAGACCTGGACTTGTTTCAATGGTCAATTGTGGTGATAATTTGTAAGTTGAACATTATAAAAATTGTTTATTTAGTTAACTGTTTTGGTAATTTATTTTATTTTATAGAATTGGATCCCAATTCTTTATAACTTTAGGTGAGGATACAACTTGTTCATTAGATGAACATATTGTTTTTGGGGAAATAGCTGAAGGTCATGATGTATTATTAAAATTGAATGAAACGATTTGTGATGCTACTCATCGACCATATCAGGATATAAGGTTTGAACATTTTATTAATATATACGTTATATTTGAAGAAGGATAGTAAGATATTTACCTGTACTGTATTAAAGACTTACTTTAAATTATAACAAAATACATTAGTGTATCATAATATATATGTTTTTTTACTGATGATAATTTTTATAAATTATAATAATACAATACATATTTTTTCAAAAATTAAACCCTTAACTAAATTTACTGCTGAATTTACTTTAAAAAAGAAGATAATAATAATATTATTTTTAAATTAATACCTTATTCTATTTAATATTGAAAAAATGTTATGTTATTAATTTTAACTTATTATTTCTCTAACAGTATCATGATCCAAATGCTTTTTAATTTTAATTTATATTTAATTAAAATATATATTTCTTAATTTTCTTATGATAGAATAACACATACAGTCATCTTGGAAGATCCATATTCTGATCCTGATGGTTTAATTGTACCATGTCAATCTCCTGAACCACCATTAGAAGTACTCCAGGTAAATACATTTTTATATAAGTATATTTAAGTTTTAAATATGAACTTATATATTTTTTCAGAGCGATAGAATTGGAGCAGATGAAGACATCACTGAAGATATAGACATTGAAGAATTAGAAGAAAAACGACTAGAAAAGGAAGCTTTAGCTCGTGCTACTATTCTTGAAATAGTTGGTGATTTACCTTCTGCTGATATCGCACCTCCTGAAAATGTTTTATTTGTGTGTAAACTAAATCCGGTCACTAGTGATGATGATTTACAAATAATATTTAGCAGATTTGGTAAAATTGTTAGGTAAATTATTTTATTTAAATTATAATTTTTTAATTTGCCAATAGTTTAAATGAAATATTGAGAAATAGTATCCTTGTTCGATTTATTTTTGATACAGAAATCTGTTTATCCAGTAAAAACAATCTTTAAGAAATTTAATTCAATGATAAATACTTTTTTTCAATAGACACTATAATGAAGTAAACCTAGGTATTAAGTCTAAAATAGTTATACAGTATTAATTTGCTTTAAATATTTCAATATTAAATGGATGTATACTAACAATATATTTCAGCCTAGTAATTCCTCAATTTTGTTTTTTTCAAAATTTACAAGCATGTTTTATTTCTGATTTCTTTCTAACATTCTATTTAATATGTCTATAATTTTTTTCTTCAAGTGTCTCCTGCTTGTACCACCCAAATTCTATATTTAGTAGCTTATTTTAATCTGAATACTTAATAGTTATATTCGTTGATGCATTGTGTGTTATGCTAGTTTATTATGTATTCAAACTATCTAATTTTATTTATTTAAATACATTTTTTAAAGTTTTAACAGAGATTTTTAAATATTTTATGGTATACAATACATAAAAATAAATAAATACCACTTTTTTGATATCTATTTAATACATATATATATATTACTTTGTTACAGTTGTGAAGTTATTAGAGATAAAAAGTCCGGGAATTCTCTACAATATGCTTTTGTTGAATTTGATAATCAAAAATCATGTGAAGATGCTTATCTAAAAATGGACAATGTGCTAATTGACGATCGTCGAATTCATGTAGATTTCAGCCAAAGTGTATCAAAAATTAAATGGTTAGGCAAAGGACGAGGAGTGAAATACACTGATAAGGATGATGAAGGAAAAAATATAAGTGATAAATATTCTAAGAACAGAAATAAGAAAAGAGATAGCTTTGACTCTAGAAATAATTACAGTAAAGATAAAATGTCAACTCATGAATCAAAACATTATAGAAAAGATGATAAAAACAATCGATATCGAAAAAGTGAAAAAGAAGATAGGGGACCCTATAACAAGTATAGGAGAATTGAAAAAGATGAAGATAGAAGACGTGATGATTATGATAAAACTAGAAAAAACTACAGAAATGAAGGAGATAGAAAAAATGATAGAAAAGAAAGAGATGAAAAAAGAGAAAAGGATGACAAAAATAAAAGAAGTTATAGAAAAGATAGAGATAAAAGAAGTGATAGAGGCGATAGAACCAAAAGTGATAGATATGATAGAGGTAGTCGTAGATAAACATACTCATTGAATAATGAATAAAACACTTGTAAATTACTTTGAAAATGTAAACATTAATAAATTTTAATTGTTACATTTTTATTGAGATTGAATATACTGGTATGTACCGAGTCTAATTCTATTAACTGTTGATAGTAAGTAGTAACAAACCAAAATTCATTATCTATGGTTGGACTTAAAACTTTTACAGAATCTTAACCCTTCAAGCTCACCTAGCATTATGCCATCATGCACTCTTCTTGATAATTCATCACGTTATCTCAATAAGTGCCAGGACCTACTAAATTACTAAATCAGATGTAAACAAACTTCTGAAGGGTTTCATCACTGAATGATTTTTCTCATCATTGTTCATTTGTTTTTTCGTGTACATAATTGTTTATTTTTAATAAAGATAAAAATAATATTACCATCTCATTTGCTTATTTTGTTAAACAAATACAAATTGTGAATTTTATTTAAAATAAAAAAAACTTTTTAACATTTTACCAATAACTCCTAAGATTAGCACGTTCAAACATATATGTTTCATCTTCATAATTTTATAGTTAAAATCAATATTTTCTACTATTATATATTATGTTATTAATTATTATACAAGATTTAATTATTACATAGGTTCACAAAAAAACTTTAAAAATTGATAATACTTAATTCAACATTTTTTAGTTAAATAAAATAATGAGTTAAACAAACAAGATGAACTTGTTATCCTTTCAGAAAAAATAGAATTCATTAATTTAAAATATTATTTAATAAATCTTATTAATCTTAATAACATTGAGTAAGGTGTTAACAATTTTCTGTACTAACTATTTTGCTTTTTATGTATTGTAAATATAAATTAATATTGATTTTAAAGTGAACTTTTGAACAACGGTTCTTTCATAAGTGACTCAATTTTTAAATGAAATCAATGATTGTTCAAACTCCAAATGAAGATATTATCTGATATATTGATATAATATTATAGTGATAAAAATAATTCTTGAATTTATGATTTCCTCTCATGAAAAACATTAGTGGAATCAGAATAGGTGATATAGTTTTATATTATTTCAATATAATCGAGGTAAGCTTAAATGTAATCTATTGTGATCAAATGGTGTAGAGTACTGTAGACAGAAATTTTCTTTGGGTTGAGGGGATAGGTTATATGTCCAAAAAAACTAGCTAAATTTCGTAAAAAAAAAATTATTTTATTTTTTCTGTTATAGGTATAATGTATGAAATATATAATATTTATATATATGAAAAAAAGGTCATGGGGGATCCATTCTCTATAACATCCTCCACCCCACTGTGTACCGTTTACGCCAATAATAATTGTGAAATCTATAGTTATAGCGGGTAAGATATTTTAAATCGTGACTGTAATCTGTGAAAAGCGCGCTCGTTGTGGTATACGGACCGCGCTCTTCTTTCATGGAAGAAATAATCAACTGTTTATTTCGTCATGATACGTGCCCCGGGAGCCAAGGACGATCTTTCGGGTAAATGTTTTTGGCTTTCGCCGCCGCCGTATGCAGTTTGTGGTTCGTCGATCAGTGATGCGGTTGGTCGTCGAATAGTTCTTCGTCGTCGTATCGTTGGTCGAATTCTGTGCTGATAAAAAATAATAATAATAATCTAATATCATAAAAACAACTTTCGATCGGTCACTCGTCACTGGTCAGTACACACTAATATTGTAAGACGCGATCGTATGTGCGTTGTGCGCGGCTGTCCATCTCGTATGTAGTTTTAACGAAATCTAGTCTCATCCGCCTAAAAAATATAGAATATTAAATATTATTCCATAATCGAATAATTTTTCGTCTGACGTACTTATTATAACCCAATAATATTATTAAATACACACACACTATGGCCGACGAAGACGCGCCACACGCCAATGGCAACGTGCACGAAGAGAATGGACATGTGCCGGAAATTGAACTCATCATTAAGGTAAGTCTTCGTTTAATGTTTATGAACATAGTCTGTTAGTTTTTATCTTCTCATTTGAAAGTTGGAAAATTTTCACTTTGTGTTCGTTAACAAAATTAAACGCTTTAAGTATGTTATAAATGGTAAACGTTTTGAATAAATATAATATAACGACAAACCTCCCCCATTACACTCTCCAGGGTTAATTCCAAGCAACACGGATACCTACTAATTAATTATTATGCATAATGTAATAAATTTATACTTTTGATTAAATAAATTTAAAACTCGCAATACCTATTAGGTTGATAGATATTTTTACAAAATTACGTGTTTTTTATGTTTTATATTGCGTTACCTGTTACTACCACTGATAAATTTTACATTAATATTTACTATTAAAAAAATATTTACAGGCATATCGTAGGTACATGTAATCATATAAATACTAAAATGTTAAAAAAAAAAAAAAACTATGACCTCGTTAATGTTTACATGACGTAAAACTTATTTAACTATAGGTACTAAGTAGTAAAAATATATTTAATTTTGTAACATTACTACCGGCTGCGATAATATAGGCGAGTAAAGTATATGATAAAAAAAGGTAAATTCATAAAGTTATTGCCAATAACATGATTTAAGCGAGAGATAGGTTACGTGTTTTTTTTTTTTTATTATTATTAATTTCATAAAAATTTATTGATTTCCAATATCTGATATAAGATTAAAGTTACCGATTTATTTTTTATAAAATAAATACCTACTGAATAGATTCTGTTAAAAATGTAGTATTGACCCCGAGATCGTTTTGGACAAAAATGAAAATAAAAATGTTGGAATACATATCTATTCGTAAAATCTCATAAGTTTTGACACTTAAAAATAAGCATACATTTATACTTAGAAGTAATTAAATTCTGAGTATTATAACTCTTAATTATTAATTAATTGGTCAATTGATTTGGTAAAATTTTACCAATTATAAATTATAACTAATACAAGAATGCCGACCGTTGATTAACAATCACAGTTGCCATCAACCATCGTACGTATACAACGACGAGTTTGAATGTGTAATTATATAATATTAATAAGTAGGTAGTTAATAAATAAATATTATTATTATTATTATTTATATACTTAATAATTATCTACAAAAAAAAAAAATGTTAACATTGGTATAAATGTGTAATATTTAATAAAAATGTCTATCTTATACTAATAATATTTATATATTATTATTTTAAATTGTTGTTCTTAAAGATTTCTATCTAAAATGTGCTTGTTATGAAATTTATGTTTGTGGAGGAATTTAATATATATTTAAGCATTTAACTAATGTTTATTTAACCCGAATATCAGATTTTCGAACAAAAAATTATTATTCACGGTCCACGGATAATAGTAGTTTAAAATATTACATTAAACATCGGTACTACTAAAAGGCAAGTGGCAACTATTATCAATAAATTATACAATACAGATACATATTGATATTTATTATGTTAAATAGATTTAATTGCTTTGTCAATTATATACAAGTGTACTCATTGAAACTATGTGTTTGACATATTAATATATTATCATTAAATAATATAATATGAAATAATTTATTATTATTTTACTACTTTGGCTTGCCAGAAATAAAATTAAACCATCGATAGGTATTATTTTATATCTGATATTGAGTTAATAATTTGTATTTATATATTTTTTTAATTTTCAAATATATTTTCTTTGTTCCGAAAATTGACCAATCACTGACAAAAATGAATACATAATAGTAATATATTAATTATATCTTAAAGAATACAATAATAATAAAAAATAATTTGTGTTATGACACAATGTTGTCGTTCGTACAAATTACAACCACGGGACATGAACTAAAATGTCGCTCTAATTATTAAAATCGCTTTAAAAAAAAAATTACAAAAATTGCTAATTTCCCATAAAAATATTAAAAAAAGGAAAGAAAGTCTGACAATTACGTTTCTTGTAGCTTACATTTTAAAACGTATTGCCTACTTCAAAGTATATACACTATAATAATTTTATCGAATATATTGTGGGCTGTAAACAATTCTAAAATGGCCTGAAAAAATGTTGGCACCATCAATAAAAAACTGAAATGATGCACTTAACCTTTCTAAGGTGCAGTAAAATATGTATTTAATTGTCCATACTTATAATTCGTAGAGCGTTTTGTTTGAATCTTTTGGAGATTCTATCTCAATTTTTACTGTCTAAAAGGATTAACTATCAAATAAAAGCGACAGATTCGATACCCACATATATATATAGGCATATAGCCATATAATTATTCGTTTCGATCAGAGTTTAAAATATTAAAGTTATTTTAATAATTACGGACGTATAACTGTTTTTAAGCCATTAGTAACTTATATCACAAACGTTCCACCTACTTATATACTTATTATATATCATATTTATCTTTAATGCATAGATAATTTAAATTTAACTCAAGACTATTATACATTGTTAATTATTACGGTTTATGAATATTATACGATTGCGTACTGCAGTACGTATATGTTCTACTCAATTAAACCGTCTAATGCCTATTAACATTTATTATTTTAAATACTTTTTTTTTAAAAAGGACAAGTTTTTGGTTGGTATTACTGGTATAAAAGACGTTTAATTTGTTCAGACAATATTTTATTCGATAGTACCTAATGAAACATTATTTACACAACATTATATTATATGTTCGATAAATACGAAAAATATGTATTTATTTAAAAAGTCGTAGGACTACAGTATTATTTTGTAGTCTGTTTGTATTTTCCATGGTTTAGCACTCGAGTACGATGTTGAGACGCTTAAGTATATTATATTATAACATCCATAATATAGGTATAGGACACATTGTACCTACGTAATAAAGAAATGCGAACCGGCTGCGGGTGGCGTGTGTGTGGTGCTGTAACTCCCGTAGTTCCGTGGTGGTGGGTCTCAGTGCTGCAGATGTCTCGCCCCCGCATGCCTCCTCGACCTGTTCACCCCTGGGCCTCCTGTTAAGTACTTACTGCACGTGCGCAACCATCGTTATTTTCAGCTGCTGTACCTTGCCTACGTCTTAGCTATATAGTCACTATAGTTCACTATACTGCAACTGCCAACTATCTATATCTATAATTTTACAACTAAAGCATTGTAACGATAATTCTTGTTAATTTTAAAAACTACTATTCTGTAAATATTACAGAAAATAAAATGCTGATTGTTATTTGCATATTGTTTCTAATGTATAAAACTTTAAGGTATTACTGCATTGGGTAGTCTTGATATCATGATTTTATTTTTTTACATTTTCATCTAAGTACATCTCAGCGTACATTGTTGTACTATTTTTTCTCATATTATATATGAGTGTGTACTTACAAATGTTCTTAGTAAATAGTAAGACGATTTTGTATAAGCTTCTAAAGTAGATACTTTATTATATAATTTATAGTTTCACGATACTGTAAAAACCAATTATAGTTGATATAATGAACAAAAATTTGTAAAAATGTGATATCTGCACTTCGTGACTATTTAATTTTCATTATATCTATAAATTTATTTTAGAACGTGTGTTTAATGTATATAAATTATCAATGTATTATGTTTGTATAATCGCATAATTTATATCTAGATGATAGATGATAGATATTACCCATATTTGTTTTACCCAATCTGTATTAAAAACATTTTATATAATTATTCAAATTTTTAATAGAATATTATAGCTCCAAAAGAAGGATTTAAAAAGGCAATCACAAATATTATCTAAACATCACAATAATCAAGTTCAAAAAATTTTATCCGTTACTTTCACTAATAATATATATTGTGTTCATGTGGGCGTGTATACGTGAATTATATTTAGGTTAAAGTTAAACGTATAGTTCTTTGTAGGTATTAATTTACGACATAATTATATAAACATAGATATCTTAATAACAAAAATATAAATATTATTTTAATTTACTTTAATTTTAAATGTTAAATATATTTACATTAAGTACGTACATATACATTGAACGAAAACGAATGTAATTCGCATTTCATTCAAAATGACTTAGGATGTCTTGTCTAATATAATATCCATTTGGAAGAGCATACATTTCTATTGGAATTTGAAAAGTTATTCTTTTTCTTAAAAATCGTATTTTTATTCTGAATGTCTTCCTATAATCTTTTCTCTCGATTTAGTCAGATTTTTAAACAGTTCCTCACTTCCTCATTATAGTATTTCCAAATAAGGTTTTAAAGTTTTATCGTGGTATACACCGATATATCGGTATAACAGATGTAATGATAAAAAAATTTAAAAAATTAACTTTTAAGGTAATAATATTATAAAATTATAAAAAATCGTTGCTTTTAAAACTAAAGTATACCATAAACATATTCTAGATTTTTACTGATATTATATTGTTATATTTATAAATAAACATATTTTATTGTGTTTGGAATATTTTTCTATGAACGATTGTTAGCAGTTATAATAGATTTTCAATAGACAATGACCAATATTCCATTGTTTGCGCCTCGATTCGTACCTTTAATAAAAATTATGAAATAATAAGAAGAATGGCATGTAGGTTAGCTTATATGTTTTGTATAAATATAAACAAATATTGTTAATTTTTCATAAGACAGTGTTTGCTATTTTGATATTCATATTATTTTGTAGGTATATCTAAAATATATTGTACACGATGTACAATAAATTAATAATTAAAAAAATAACGTGAATACTAAAATATTTTAATTTAATAAATCAATAATTTATTTATTGAATTATATTTGCATTAATAGTACTTGTATAGTTGTATGTATTATTAATAATTTTGTATATTGATAAATGATAGGCATAAACATAAGAAAAAACTGATTGCGTTTAATTTTACACATTTAAAAAAGATGTTTTATTTAATATTTTTATAGTTAACCAAACTTATTGCAAAATACGCATAACATACTCAGTCGACAGTCACTCAGTAATTAGGATAAATTATATTTATATTCTTAACAATTAGACCTGGTGGCCAGTTTTGTTTGTTAGGTCAAGGCAGTAATTAATCACGCCACAATAGGTATCGGCATACATCCGGCTATGGAGATTTAGTGTTCCACGTTAAACAGAATTTACATCACAATACCTATTGCCTAGTGTTTTAACATATATGAAATGACATTAGATGTGCCCACGCTCATTGTTTAAAACTTGTCAAGTAAATATTTAATTTAAGTTCGAATGGTTTTTAATGCACAAGTATTTTCTTTTACTAATAATACAGAGTATTTTTAATAAATAAGCAAATTAAATTTTAAACATATCTACTAAATTATCATGAATGTACCTATTATGTTACACTATAAAATACAACGCTAACATTATTAAAGAATTATTATATATAAATGATTAGTTTTGGACAATTACGTAGTTAAATTTTATGTCCATCGAAATTTTAAATCTATTTTAGTAAGATAATGTTTTTTCTTTTTTCAATCTATTTTTCTTTCAAATATTATGTACAACATTTAATAATATTGTTTTTGTCTTTTATAGTTTACCAATAGGTATAGTTTAAATAATTTTATTAATGAATATACTGAATATAATGCCATTGTATTTTAAATCTATTTTTCACTATAAATGAGAAATTAATATTATATAATATATTATATTGATAAAAAATATTAATGTATCTTGCTTGTTTATATATATGTAAATTTAATTTGATTTTATCCCATTTGTCTGTTTGATATGTAAATGGCCTAAAAATACACAAGTGTGATTAATCTATTGATTATAATTTTAATTAATTAAAAAAAGAGTAATGAGCTGATGAAAGTATTTATATTTTATAAGATTTGTAATTAAAAAATAACTTATTTTTAAACCATCCAATAAGATTTCTGGTTTTTTATAAGGCTATTGCCTATTTATAATTTAAAGCATTTTGCTACTTACTCAAAGAATTGAATGTGCTTAAAATGGCTAAACCTTTTCTTGTTTTGTAAACATATAGTTGTAATATTAATACACTCATATATTGTATGTCAAAGAATCTATAACATTGACAAAATTTATCTATTTGCTATAAATAGTGATGCAACATCCAAAAAAATACTTAAGAATAGAGAAAACTTATTTTGTTTTTTAATGAATTCCAATGTAATTTTCAAATGTGTAATTCAATATAAACATTAATTTTAACATTGTTATGAATTTATTTTAATACCATTATGTAGTCTTGGATATATTTGATATTGATGCTACAAAGTTACTAATAATAATATCGTAAATTGGTATATTACCTATGTTTATTAGCATGTAGTTTTTTTTTTAATCTTTACTACGTATGTATTCTAGTGTTAAATTATTTTGTTATAAGTAATTTATACCATTGCATTATTTGCATGGTTTTTTAATATGGTAAATAATAAATATGATCTTATAATAACGATGGTTAAAAAGCAAAACCATTTTAAAGAAGTCTATAATATATTTTAATGATATTTCCTATTTGTTAACTCGTATAACTATGTTATTCGTATATTAATACAAGAATATAACTATTATGTGATACCATACCAATCCAATACTCAAACTGCAACTATAAGTATTAGTTGTATTACGTATATTATACTAAAGTATTATATAGTTTTATCATTCTAGGACAGCATTACTTATTGTATATTCTCACGGTAAACAGTATCTATTTACTGTTTGTCATTTTACATCTTGTTTTGTTCTTCCATTGTTAACGTGTTACGGTTTGATCGTTTATCATTCGTTGACGTGATTTCTTTCCCTTCTTAATTTAGGCCTCGTGCCGTTTCTGGCGTTTCAATTCTACATTGATAAATTGGTACTCGCCATATTATGTCCAACTATGTGAAATGAGTCATTTCTATCTGAGCGAAAAGAAGACTTTTGGAATTTGTGTATAAATGTTTTTATAGTGGCCTAAAGAAAACATTCTATGATAGTTATGTAGATTATGATATGAATCCATTGATTGTAGTTCAAATTACGACGTACCTATTAGTATTTTTAAACACCAACATAAATAGTATTTGATAATTGAATACTGTTGAATTCAATTGTATTTACGTAGATATATTTTTTTTATTATACTAAATTATTTACAAATGATTTTATACTGTGTGCAGGTCATACTTAATTTATTGTAAACGACTTAAAATTATTGGTTTATTTTAGATTCTGACCTGAGTAACGATTGTATTTGTTTTTCGTTTGTGTATATATTGTGTGTATGTGTTTTTATCTGTGTACACGTTTTATACTAGAAAAAAAATTCAAAACAGATAACTGGTTAAAAAATGGATCTAGTTAGTGCCTTTAATCCTGTAAAATATGGTAAAATAAAACATTTTCAATACTTTTTTAACCATGAACACAAAACCAAATTAATGAAATACGAACAATTGTATTATAACGGCTTGAAAATTTATTGCATTTTCGAATCTTTTATTGATTTATTTTCTTATATTTTCTAGATTTTTGAAACTTTCTAGGTACTTATTATTATTATTATTTTTGTATTATATGAAAAATGCATTTTTTTGAGAGCGCTCCAAAGAAATGCTTTTTCATCAATATCATATACATCAGAGAATTAAAAACTTGAATTTTTATATTGGATTTTTAGTTATAACTCGGGTTAAAAACGTTATGTTTTAGAGCATTTTTTTATAATATTTAGTTAATTTTATTTATACATTGTATGAATTTTTAGATAAGTACCATTTAATTTTTAATTCAACATTTTAGCTCAAGAAATTTTATTCTGACCATTTATTATTTGTCAATAGTTTGATTTATGATTTCAATACGTCGATAACTTCTTTATTTATCTACAATGCGATTATCGGTTGTATGTTTTCGTTACTCAAATGAACGTAGAATTTAACATAAACTAAAATTATTAATGTTGGTTTTGTTTAGAATTCAGCCTCAAAGTGATGTTTTAGTCTGTCAACACATAAAATCATTGCATTATTAATTTTTTAGATTTTTCGCAAAAAAAAAAAAATGTTAAAAAATTGATCATTTTTTTTAAAAGATTATTGTAGTTAAAATACATTTTTATGGAATTAAAATTCATATCCTAGTTATATTTATAACTTATAAATTTCTTTACATCGTGTTTGAAGCTATGAGAAATACCTATATATAAAATGTACAATCTACACTCAAATCTGTATATGATTATAATATTATCTCAAACATTATGAATAGGTACTATTTACTATTTATTTGAATATTTATTTTCATTTATAGTGTACTCAACATAAACTTATGGCTTATGCAGTTATAACTTATAATAGTCATAGCGTAGTATATGTGCTACGTTTGAGTTTTTATTTAAAGATTTATGAACATGTGTTGTCTATAGAATTTAAACTAGAGACTACAGAGGGGAACTTTTATTAATAACGACTGACTGCGGAGCATTCGTGTCTGTAATATATCTTGTGTAATGTATTAGAACCAATATAATAAATTATTTTTTTCTAAAATTTTATCACTCGTACTTTTAATTTTAAGACAAATTTAAATTAAATATCAACTAAACCTTAGTTGAAAAAAATTTTGATCCATCTCTTATATATATGTAGATACAAAAATTAAATATTTATTATACATAGTACATTAATATACTATGTGGATTTTATACTATGTAAATTATTTTTTATAGATTTAAATAACATTATTATTTTTATTATTTTATTATTATACAAATATTCAATAATAATTCTGCTACAAAATATAGTTAACATATTATATATTAATATGTTACATACTAGTTTTATCTATAATCTATTGTATCAATTATTATATTTTACTAGAAGTAAAGATAAAATATTTGTTTCGATTTACACAAATAAAATTAAATCGATTTTATCAAATAATGGTTTTGGCATTTTGCGTAATAAATTTCCGTTTCTTCATGAATTTATTTTTCTCGGTTATTTTGAAAAATACTGGCAATTTTTACTTTTCTAAAGTACAGACTAGATTCATTATTATATCCGAAACTATCCTCAAAGTTGAAAATCGAAGCATTATTTTTGCTACTTATCGTGTATATATAGTACATACTTATACAAAAATTATCGAAGCTATTGTCTTACTTATCTAAATATAGCCAAGCTTTTTACTATAATAAATAATAAAATAAAGTCAAATACACCCAACACCCAAACAATAAATATGACATATCTCAATGTAATGAATAAAATATAATTTTTAGAATTTGGCGTTTTTAAATTTTTTAAGTTTAGTACAGAAAAAATGTTTCAATATATTTTTTTTGTTTTAAAGTTAATTAAATTAGTACTTTGCTTGGTCAAAAGTAAAAATATTGAAAAATCACAAATATAAAAAAATAGAAAATTTTCTTCGAAATCAAGTGTTTAACAAAAACAATTTTGTTACCTATTTTAAACAGTATAAAATAAAGTATTAAGTCTCGAGATACTTAAGTCCTGCAAATAATGTTTTTGAACCAAGTATAACAAATAATTAACATCGTTATTTATCAATAAAATATGTAATTTCGTTTAAATTTGAACTTTAAATCCGAGTTCCCAGTTAATTTCAGTTTTAAACACTTAGTAGATATCTTTAATTTCAAAAACACAATAATCATAAAATATTTAAAAAATATCAAAACAAATTATTACAATACAGTAGGTATTGATAGTTTATAATGGTTTCAAATTTCATATTTTTCTTACGTTATTTTCATTATTTATGATATGTTTTGGTGTACCTATACATTTAGTTATAGCTAAATTATTTTAGCAGCTAATATTCTACTATTTTACTTTATGAACTGTGAATAAACTAAGTCCCATATTATCCTATGTTGGATTTTTTATGACTAATAGCACAAATAATCTTGACGTTATAATATTGTCTCATTACAGTCGATTTCTCTACTTTCAGCTTGACTTACAAAAAAATGTTTTTTAGTTGACATATGGTATGTTTATTAATTACATCAACAGGCTTAGTTTAGCTTTTCCTGTGGCAAACATATTTTAGTATTCGTATACATCATCGTTTGAGCCCTATATTGTTCTAGGTTCGGGTCGTGGCACCCATTTTGCTTTCTCCATGTCATACAATACTGTTCAATGTTTTGCTTTCTCTCACATATGAGTATCTATATGACCCATGGTCATGAACGGATATACGTTTACTGTATATGTAAGTGTTTTCATGGTTCATTTGTTTTCTGTTTGTGGACGAGAAATCAGTTCTTAGTCTATGCATATGGTCAGCTAAGCAATTTCATATTGACTTATTAATCTTTTATACACTGTTTTAATTTTAAACTTATAAAATATTCAATATGCTGAATAATTTTATAAATTATTATTTTTAAAATAATTATTAGGTAATTCATAAGTTTGTCATATTAAATTTTTCATAACTTAATTCCAAATTTGCAAGTGGTTGAATTATTGCTTACTTATTATTCGAGTATCTAAATCGATAGTTAAAAAATTACAAAAAAAAAAATTATTACCTTTTTTTATAATTATTTCACTTCTAAAATTTAAATTCTAAAGATAAATTAACTTGTAATTTACAAAGTTGCTTTGCATTGCTTATTGAGTCTACTGCAGTATATTAAGTGTTGAGTGTGAGTGGTCATTAAGTTAAGTCACTGTAATAGATGATATGTTAAATTTAATTTAAATTATAAATTATACTGTATATGACATGAATTATATTTACATGTCTAGGAATGTCAATATAAATATTTAATTAAAATTTCAAGTATCTACATTTTTGTTTGATTTTGAATTATGACAAAATAAAAATCGGTTTTATCAACAATTGGTACTTATTAGTAATTTGTTATTCAACTTTACTGTGATTTGAATAAGAATAATCTTATTTTATTGAGTACCTACGTTATCTATAACACAAATGGTTAATTAAATATTTTACTTTTGATAACTTACTGTATATCAAAACCATATTAATTATGTTATACTTTTGAGTCAATTATTGACCCAGTTTCAATAATTTAATTTTTATGCAGAATATTCTGTTGCGTAATTTTGTTTAACAATGTAATTTATGCATGCAACTAAATCATAATATATAGTATGTTTGAAATGATAGGTTGTGATAGGTCATACATGTTTAGTACACAACCATATAGGTATCAAAAACCCGCTTCAAAATATTTCCGCGAACTGTTATTGAACTTTTATTATTATATATTATATCGCCCTGCGGGGAAAATGACACACATAGAATGTTGCCCAACACTACTACGTTATAATATATATATATATGTGTGTAATATCTCCACGGAAACGTATCTTATGTGTATATATAATGTAATATATATGATGTGAAATAATATAGGCTCAAATAACTAGTTTTAAAATAAAAACCCGTTCTGAATGTGTAAGGAAATTGTGAAAGTAGTTTGTCGCCTTTACTATAAACTTTGTGATCTTATTTTATGTTTTTTAAAACTGTCGCTTTCATTCGAATGTATTTAATGATGACCTCCACCCATGGGTCATGACTCATGACCCTGTGCTGCACACCAGGGAGAGGTTTAACTAAATATCTATTTAAAAATATTTCGTTTATAAATATATGCATGTTCATTGGTGAACTTCCTATTGTGTCTATAGTGGTTAGCCTGTCTTGTTTTACGAATTACGCATTAAGTCAAAACTTAAAAATAATGCCTTATTACTTTGCCATGTTAGACCAAACATATTATTATATACAATGATAATTATTTTTTAACTATACTCTGTTAGATACCAAAAAAGTATCCCTTGAAATATCAATCAATTTTTACAGTCAAATTATTATTCCTACTAAAAACTAATAATAAATAATATTTATTCATGTTATTCTTATTCTATTTACAATAAAATAGTAAAAAGGAATTGATAAAATATATTTTAACTATTTACCTAACCATAGAAACTATGTTTTTTACGTTAAATTGTAATTAGATTAACACATCATATAAATAATATCCTATTTGTGTATGTTAGTTGAACTGTTATTGATATGCATTTAACATCTATTATCAAATAATGTTATATAGGTAGTTAAAGATATTTTATTATGAAGTTTTCTGAAGTATAACTAACAATAGTAAATAGAATATTTAAATTCAGCATCTGTATTATATTATATACAGATTGCATTACTTTTTTTAGTACTTAGGTATTGCTAATAGTTTATCATTATAATATAATATTTAAAAATCATAAATTTTGATTAGTTATTATCATAGGTACGTCATTAGTTTATATTTTATAATAATAATAATCATCCATTTTAATGATTAAAAAAAAAGAAATGTATTTAAAAAAAAAAATAAGCATGATATTATGTTGTAGGAGTATGTAGGTGATAACCTAATAAATATTTGGAGTTTATTATAAGGTCATGGAACAGATTCTTATAGAACTACCTTGCCTATAATACAACTTTGTGTTTGTCGTTATTGTAATTGATAAGTTCTACAACTTATAAAAACATAATCATCATAATGCCTTAATTTTATAATTTATTTATTTTGTTTATTTGATATTTTTATCATTGAAATTAACTGTATAAAATGTATGTCTTAAAATATTGAACTTGATTGTGCTTGAATGTAGTTAAGTATATTATGCATTCACCTATTAACTTTAATGCTATATACTTCATAGTCTATAGGCGTTGGCTACCTATATATTTACTATAATATTATATTATATTATATTTTTTTTTAGCCTTTTTACTATGTAAAAAAAAATTCATACAATTGCTTATGAGCTTGGGTTATTGTGAGTTATGAGTTATGACTAATACGTCAAGAATATAATTTTTTTAATGTGTAATAGTTAACTTGAGTCATATTTGTTTGCTTGAATCTATTCAATTGCATTATATAGTACATATATAATAAAATGGATTATTGTGGTTTAATACTACTCGATCTTTCCATTAAAACACAATATTAATAGTTTATAGTTATGTATTTAATTATACATTATTTATTTTTGGTTATGTTAGCTAGTATAGTCTAAATTATGTACTTTATATTTAAAAGAAATCATTTACAAAACTTCCTTTGTACATTTAATATATAATTAATACATTTTCAGGCTTCAACAATTGATGGTCGGCGAAAAGGAGCATGTCTATTTTGTCAAGAATATTTCATGGATCTATATCTACTTGCTGAGTTAAAAACTATTAGTCTTAAAGTCACTACAGTGGATATGCAAAAACCTCCTCCTGATTTCAGGTAATTTATTTATAATGATATTTAATGTGAAAATAATAAAAAAAAACACTTGTATAATGAATAATTTTGATTTATGAATTACAATTATTTCCCTTAATCAGATCACCAGAGTTTATACAATTGTACTATGATGTGATCAAATATATGTAGGTACATATCGCAATTCGCATTTTGCTCTTGGCTCTTTTCTGCTATAAAGTAAAAAGTAATATTACATTTTATAAATGGAATAGACAAATAGTCGATATTGAATACTTATATATCCAATTCACATTTTATACAACTTATACATTATATTCTACACTAAAAAAAAAAATTATTTGTTAACTACTTAAATTGTTGTTCATGTATTATTTACAAATTTGATTCAAGGTTTTACAGTAATTTATGTTTTTTCTTTGTGTCTATCATTACATTTTGGAGTAAATAATGTTATACAGCCTTTCAAATATTATTGAGCCAAATTCTGGTAAACAATTTGATCAAGTTGATACTTAGTGATGTAAAAAATAGAAATTTGCTCAGGTCCTAGCTTCACGTACTTTTAAAATTAAGAATTTTATAGACGCGGTATAATAAGAAAAAATTATTCTTTTAGTTAGCTATATTTATACTCTATAGGCATATGCAACACTACACAATTAAATTAAAAAAGAAATTTTTCTGTTAAAAATATAGACAATTTAATAAAAAATGTCCTCATAAGTTTTTCTTAAAGTAATTTAAAAAAACAAAAAGTCTTTAGTCATTATTTTTTTTATTAATATTTCAAAAATTATAAAATTATAATATACAAGGTAATAACAATATTAGAGTAGATTGGTTATCAATATATGTTTTGTAAACCAAAATTAAATAATACTGTAATTACGTAAAAATACATTACAGGATGTACAACGTACTTAATTCCTTGGGTATACCTTCATAATCATAAATAATAAAATATTTTTAAAATAGTCAGATTTAAAAATTCATATTGTAAAAGTTGTTTTAAAATATTTCAATGAAATTTTAAAATTACACACCCTCTCAAAGGCACGTTATTGTCATGTATAAAAATACTGCAGAAACTCTTTGATCTCGAATTTTATTGGTTTTTATTTATAATAATATCTTTTGGTACTTTTTAGGAGTAACTTTGATGCAAATCCTCCACCAATCTTAATAGACAATGGAATGGCTGTTTTGGAAAATGAAAAAATTGAAAGGCATATCATGAAGAACGTGCCAGGTGGATACAATCTATTTGTGCAGGATAAAGAAGTGGCCACGTTGATTGAAAACTTGTACAGTGTAAGTTAAACTATAGATGGTCCTAAGTCATTAAATAGCTCGGTATATATACATATCTAGCGTAATTCCTAAACATCGACCAATTCACTTTCCATTTTGTGTCATTTGTTATTTGCTCGGAAACTTAGAAATGACTCATGCGATAAAAAAAGTAGTTTATCTGGTTTCTGTTTCTCCTCCTCGTATTTCATGTATTTCTGAATTGCAATTTCATTTCACTAAGATAAGAATCGTAAGTCCAATAAGTCCATAAAACTGTATGATACATAGGAGACACCGGGTCTCCTATCATTGCATGATACACAATTTCTGTTCCTTTATAATGTTTATTATGTTTTAAAACTACCGTAATAAGATATAATCATTTTATATTATATGTTTATGTTTCATAAAGTAGAAATATTCATACATATTTATTTATATTAAAAAAAAAAAATAGCACTCGTGTTTTAATATGAAATCATGAGAATGTGTATGAAGTGATAAAACCGTTATGGCCGGTCTGAAATAAAGATGATGCAGATTATTTATATTTTTTTTACTGATATTTGAGTCTTGGCATTGGTCTATACGACTATACGCTTTATATTTGAGATGATATAATCACCGTCTACATTGTTAGAATAATGAATGCCATGAAAAAAGTTATCTTGCAGCTGAAGAGAGGAACAATAATAAATACTTTTAAAAACGTTACACGTGTATCTGCTAAATCTATTTTAATTTAAAAATAATATTAATAATACTATATATACACTACAATACATATAATACAAGCATATATCATGTAGGTATATAAAGTAAAAAAAAAAACAACAATTTAAACTTATTTGATTGGTATCATATATGTATAATAATATGTAGGTACATTGTTCGTTGTATTTTGAATAAAATATAATTAAAATATTGCTTTTCATAATATAAATTTCTATGACACATGACTTCGTGTAAATTATTTGTAAATTTTATCGTTATGCGGAGGTCGTAATATTTACAAAATATCGAGAGAACCCTTTAGTTTAAGTACTTAACGAGGAAAATATACTCTGATGTTTGCGTCTACCGTATTATGGTATCTGCAAGTGTTCCTTGTACGGAAAGCAGTTAACATTATATTGTATACATAATACATATATATTATGTTACTCAGTGAATTTTACTGTCAATAAAGTTCTTATCACCTCTCTCTCGTTCACTGGCAATGCGTCTATCATTGGCTTATGGCCGTAGAAATATACTATTTCCCCACAACCTGTTGTGAAGATTGTTTAACGCTGTTTGAACAATGCGTCAATTATCTAGAATGCGTGTATAACTTTGTTAAACTACAGCCCTCGATTTGTTTCGAAACGACATTCATTTTAGATTATGCATTCGTTCATTCCGACACACGAACCTACGTACTGTGCATACGCATACGCATAAATAGTGTGAATGTGTGTGTAAGAGAGAGAGCTATAATGTTTAAAATGACGTTCGACCTAAATAGTAAATATCTTTGTTATTTCAACTTGTTCAAATACTTCTCCCCTTTATGGGCCTCAATTATACAATTACATTTTAAAATTTAAACTCAATTCTCAATTTTATTGTTAAAATTTTTTTTTATTATTCTACATAATATATTATACCACGATTTAGCTAGGTAACTTAAATAAACTATTAAGCTTGACGTTAATTATTTTATCAAGATAAAATAATTGTTTGCTTTTTGTATACTTAGTAAAAGCGACATTTTATATAGTTACAATTTGACACGATTTATATATGTTCACTAATCCTGGCATCAATGTCATCGTTTTTATGGGAAACAGTAATATGAGTAAAAATATAACAAAAAAAAAAAAACAAAGGTTCATCATTTATCGGCATATTTGTTTCAATTTTTCGTCATACAGATATTTCAAGTATTAATATGTCTTTCTTTAAAAAAACAACATATTCACACATTATACTACCTAAGTCATTTTTTTCTCTTAAAACTGACATAGTAAGTATTTTTTTCTGGGTATTTAAATAATTTTTTAATAGCAATATTATGGGACACATTTGTTATAATATAAAGGAAATATGATAGTCAACAACTACCGCGTTCCCTAATTTTGCATACTATGTTATAGTTGCATAAGAGCCATAACTAAAAATTATAATTTGATAATTACTAACAGTTAGTTACTAACTGTAAAAAGTAATAACAATAATAATTTTAATATTATTTTATACGGGAAATTAAAAATTATTGATTTTCTATTTCTTGAACACGAAGGTTCGTTTATAATTACGCAACAATTATATAGGTACTAATTGTATACATCATTAATTATTTTATAATATCTATAGTATGGACTTATGCGTCAATTCATTAAATAGATATTTTTTTAGCTCTAATTAATAATAATTACGTTGTACCAATAATGTAGGTCTATTCTACGGGTGTAAGTACTAAGTATATACCGACAACGTGGGTTTTCGTCGGGTGTCTAATTTATAACTTTATAAGTGTTAAATTTAATAATCATAAAGTATTCATAATTTTGTATTAAATAAGTATGAAACCCATTGATATAGCGATTAAAAAAAAATCGTATAAAATAACGAGCCTGAGAATAATAAATGAGTCAAAAAATTAAAATTAGTTAATATTAACGTTTTAACTTTTATTAACTTAACTTTAAACATAATTGATTATTATTGATAAAACTTAATTAATAACAAATTAATTTCTATCAAATTCATGTTACGTTTATTTATATACTCGTAGTCCGCAGATTATCAAATAACAATTATAATGAAATTATAAGGTATTGACTACTGTATAATGCATATTACATAATATTATTATACTATAAAGACTAATGAGAAATTAAAATTTAATTTAATTCCTTTTTGTTTTTTTTTTCATTATCCATAACTAATCAGTTAAAAGTACATTTCTCGGAAGAATAAATAAAATATTTTCGAATTTTCGTCATATTACCTGAGTTAAAAAAAATATCATTGTAATTGTGGTAACCCATGTTCAATAGGATAATATGATTGTATGTACTCATTTTAATATAGGTACGCGTAAATTATATATAATATGAAACAACTCTTATGTATTTCAATTTAATATACTGTCTAATGGTTATATTGACTAAGCCCAAATTAAATTAAAAATATTTGTCAGAGTAAAAAAAGACAAAAAAAATTATAATTTATATTCTACAGCAAAAAAAAAAAACAAAAACAAAAATCCCATGATATTTTTTGTGATCATATTTTTCTTATATTAGTATTATGTGTTAGTTACTAATTACACTTAGGTATACTAATTATTGCATAGGTGACTTTTTTACTCCTTTGCTATTATTTATAAATACCTATTACGACTATAACATTGTTATTTTACACGATTAGATCGATTATTATTATTTATTAAGTCTATATAGTATAACTTTTATGATTTACAGAAGCTGAAACTGATGTTATTAAAAAAAGACGACGTGAGCATAAATAGTCTGTTGTCTCACTTGCGTAAAATAAATTTGCATTTAGAGAAGAAGAACACACGGTTTTTGACCGGTGACACAATGTGCTGCTTTGACTGCGAGTTGATGCCTCGTCTACAGCATATCAGAGTAGCTGGTAAGTAGTAATTATACCACTGTCGATCCATAAACAATATTGTAATGTAGTGCCAGTGCGCATTTAACAGTCAAAAATCAGCTCCTATTTTTGTTTTCATATGTTTACTTTGACACAATAATATGTACCTATATCATTGAATAAATATATTGGATTTAATATGTACGTATAGCCGTATAGGTGTACACTTTATATTAACATGGGATGGGATTTATATTTTCTGCATTTGCATATTTATTTTTTTAGTTTGATCTTGTAGTATTGTATGTTAAGTAAGTACCTATACCTATACCAATATACGTGGCATACTGTAGTTTGTAAAAATTTAAAAATATTTGGCTTATTACGTATATGACATTGTCTTTTTATGGTTTTGTATTGGTACATGTACCATTAGTATTATATAATAGGTACAAAATGTTTTTCGTTAAATATTTATCAATATATTTCGAGATAATAATTAAAAACTCAAACATTTTTTTAATAGCATACATTTATATTTTATTTTTTAATTTATGTAATATTAATTTGTTTATTATTCCCATACCTTCTAAAAATAAAAAACGCCTTCTATAATAATATAAAACGGTATATTAAAAACTACATTTTTTTTTTGTTAATGTTAATTCACCTCATTTTTTTTACAACACCTTAACCAATACGGTGTTTTATTACATTTAAACCTAATCCCTAGTCTGCTGTATAGTAATTGTAATAACCGTGTGCTGCACTGCCGAATCGCAATCAAAAATAGAAGCTGATTGAGATATAAATCGCGGCTACCAAAACGTATGATAATCAAATAAACGAATGGCACTAAAACTAAAATATTATACGTTTGTCCGTCTCATTTACAGGTAAATACTTTATGGACTTCCAAATGCCGACCGATCTAAGGTACTTGTGGCGTTATATGTTGCACATGTACCAGCTGGACGCATTCACCCAAAGCTGTCCGGCCGACCAAGACATTGTCAACCATTACAAACAACAGCAGGTCGGTAATAACATGCGACCTGCAGGCCGACGTCCTAGTCCCCCGACACTGTTTTTTTTTATTAAGAACAAAAGGTTTCAAATATAATATTGGGTTAGACCAGCCTGCGTTAAAATCAATTATATTTATATTCATAGAACATAATATACATCATGATGCATTTTCTTACAGTTATTTGCATTGTATATATTATAATATCTTAATATCATATTTTGGTATCACTATGGAATATTTTAAAATTATGTGGATGTGAAAAATTCGTTATATTTTCCGCAATAGGGTTGTGCTTCTTATTTTATTAGATATGTTGTATGGGTGAAGTTGGTGTGCCGTAAGCCCGATTCTTAATACGATTTTCTAATATGTGTATGGTGTAAGGGTATTTTATGTAGGTACCTAAACATTGCTGTTTTCGAGTCGCGTGTGGGTTTGGTGTATACGCAAGTGCGGAATAAAACTAAAATGCAAAGTATATTATCATCGTTGTAATTTTCAAACCAAACCAAACAGCTTTGAAAGCTTATACGATTTGAAAATATCGTTCATTGTAATTTTGTTTTTTTTTTTCTTACATCATCATATCGGCTTAAAAACATTTAATCGTCTATATGACTTAGCTATCGTCTCCTCCGCGTACACTAAACGCGCACGTCTGCATTTAATATTATAATATTATTATATCATTATATCAATAATGATACTGTATGTTAGATTTTTAATTAATGACGATTATAAATTATAAAAACGATCAGCGATAAAGTAATTTATGTAAAAATGTATACACACATCAGACGTATATATTATAATAGTATTTGGTCGTAGATTTATCGTTAAACTTATAATGATGTGTATATACCGCCGATTCGGGGGACTGGGACTACGGTTATACCGGTCGCCCCCGCTCATTACCGCCGTTCGTTCTAATCACACAATTTTTGATAGAATCTCATGTTACAGAACGTCAAGATGAAGAAACACGAGGAACTGGAGACTCCGACGTTCACCACGTCCATACCGGTGGAGCTCGACTTGCAGCAGGACGAATAATCGCCGCCGCGAGTGTGGTACGTACTTGCGATAATATATAATATACCGTCGCCTGCCAATCTATCTATGTACGCATACTACAGAGCGATTATGCAACGCGACGATTCCATATCCTCGTCGTCCGCTGCAGCTGCAGTGCATAATATTGCACGTATTATATGCATTTATACGTACGAATGAATACATAATATTTTATATAGTGTGTCACGATGACATCACACCGCATACAATAATATATAGACGACGTTTCCAGAAAACATTAATCGACGTATATTGATGTATATTATACTGCAATGGTGAACTGCAGCTGCAAATAATATCATAATATTATTATTATTATTATTATCAGTAGACAATAATATATTCGCGATTTATTTCTTCTTTCGGTTTTATTTATTTATTTTTATTTTTATTTTTATTTTTTTTTTTGTTTTCTCGTGTTTTTTCTAATCTATATACATTATATAATTATTATGTACGGTATTATGATATATACTATAACAACATACACGCTGCTCGTGTACTCCTTTTGTTAATTTATTCATAATAATCCATACATATTATATTTTGAATTATGTATAAATACTATATTTTTATTAATATTATATTATAGAACTAAACCGATTTATTGCATATTATATTATATTATATTTCATTGTATTAACCAACTATTTATAATATAATGCGTACCTATATATATATATTATAATATTGTCGTGCCTATATGTGCATAATTATATTATTATGTACGTTTCCGTTTAAGTATATATATAATATATATATATTATGTAAAAAATTATTTTTGTCATTAGTGCCTTGAGATTATTCTAGTTATTTTACTATTTAATATTCAAAATTGTATTTAGTATTATTTTTCGATGTACTGTAATAAATTAATATTTATTTAAGCCCGTCGTATATACTCGTGTATTTTATATCATTTCTTCGTCCCACGACTGTTTTACAGACGACAGGTGTTGGCGTGTTGCAACAGTATTGTATTGTAATCATGTGTAATGAATCCACTTGTGTGTTGTACCTAATACCTATACAGTTGTACGACAAAAAATATACCACGTAGATAAAACGATGAAATGAGAAGAAGACGGTGTAAGAAAATAAAATATAGAAGACAAGTCCATAAAAATTTTTCTGCAAGACTATAGCTTTCATATAATTCGTATTTTAACATTTATTATACCTATTTATGTGTCATGTCCAGTTTTACTATGGTTTAAAACTTGTACCATAACTAAAATTCAGATAATTATTATAATGTATTTTGAAACTGTGAGTGTATAACACACTGTTGTAAGAATAGTGTTTTATTTACGCGTTCTGTGTATTCATATGATGTAGGTATACCTACTAGTCTTGTGCGTAGGTTAACATTTTTAATTATTGCACTTATTCGATTGCATATAAGCAGTCTCTTTTTCTGGAAAAATATCTTTTCTAGTAAATTCTCGTCATTTTCCCTTCAGAATTCAGATATATTATATTGACTTCCTCAATAACTATATGTATACGTACACAGCAGTATTTAAGATTCCTTTGTTGCTTAGGTACTAAAGTAGTCACTTTTCCCTCTTTCCTTTTTAAGCATTTGTTTAATTACTCCAAGTTTTAGTTATTATACTATAACATCAATTACATTTGTACAGCTGAAAAAAATCTTTACAATAAAGCCTGATGGCTGATACAATGACGTATCATTGAAATCGAATTTAACACACCCGCAAATAGTGATCCACTCAAAACCCAACGATATCGATACTCACTTTTTTTCGATTATTTTGAAATATACTGAGAATTTTTTCTCCTAAAGTGAAAATTTAAGCAATTTTTTTTTTTTTTTTTACTAGAAAATTTGCTCTGTTATTCAATCCGCTCTGTAATAAGTTAAAAATTTCAAATAAAAATGGCTGAAAAAGATCGAAAATATTTTAAAAACAATAATATTATTATGTCTTTATAACGGTTATAACGCTATTACTGTTACTACACATTTAATGTATAAATTATGTATGGTCCACTTTAGAGTTACAACAAAAAAATTAAGTTGATTCTTATCAAAAAGTGGTGTTTGAATATTACCTAAATTAGGTATTTCTGTTTTGAACCCTCTTTAATGTTGTTAGTTGTAAAATATTAGAATGAATTAACCTATTATTAAATTTTTAGATAAAAATATTATCTATGACCGTACGTCAACATTTTTACCATATTTCAATCCGTATGCAAATTCTGAATATGTAAAATATTACAATAATTAAATATTTATTATCAATTATTACGAACAATTGATAATAATAGGTCAATTCACGTTAATATAAAGCTAATAATATGGGATTGGTTCAGCTGAACTCCAATTTGCCACGTTTCACATAGATCGCAGAGAGAAAACAAAAATAATTGTAGATAGACTTGTTATATACTTATACTAGGTTAGGTAAGGTTAGGGTTATATTAATATAGTAATAAAGTATAGTCTTAATATGTGTTATCATTAATGATTGATTACACTTTGATTTTAGTCAGCACTATTTCCTTATCGTTTCTATTTGATGTTGTAGGTGGGTGTATAAGACCCCTACGCCACCCCCCCCCCCCCAAAAAAAATCACTACAACAACAGGTAGGTACAGATCCGATTCGTAATGAAAATGATCCTATGTGTAGACATTTTAAGATAAATTAAAGCTTCTCCTCCCACAATCGGGTTACGTCCCCACCCTTCCCACCCAGTTTATAACTTTAAAATGATGTCTATATGATTGTACATATAATATGGTTTTCCTTTTTGAACCAACGGCTGTGGAAATCTTTTGTATACTAGTATAATATTGGGAAAAAAAAACTTTTTCTTTCCATCTGCGTTCGACACATTATGTCCTTTATTTAATAACATTTACTGACCAGTTGACTAAATATTTAAGTACCTATACATATATATATATATTTAAAAATATATAATAATTGATAATAGTTATGCCTTAACACTTACAATGCTAATACACCTAAAATAGTATATAAAAAATATACATTTGGTTTTGCTGTCATTATTCACTCAACTTCGACTCCATTTTTATTCGCCTACGCATAAACTGTATAGTTTTTTCTAAATAATAAAATGTATGAATAATAATAATATAAATAACAAAAATAGCCATGTTCAAAGACATTTTTTCAAAATCTTTTACAGCGTTTTTCCCGTTACCTCAGTTTTAATAAGGCTGACCATTTATGACGATTGAGGAAAATAAATAACTCTATATTATACAATATACCTGTAATTGATTTATATTAAAATATAATAGGTTATTTGTATAAAAATAAAATATTTAGTTTTCAAACTTTGACACCGTTAGCGATGACGCATGCTGCCGTAAATAACGTTATAATATGTATACTGTATAGGTGTACGACATAGCTTTTCTTTAATTCTAAAGTTTTTAAGTAATTTTGTAAAAAAAACTGTGTAGAACTTACAGAAATGAGATTTATTTTATTTTATTCCATACATCATGCCGTTTTATACATTAAGTTTTGAAAATAACAACAGAAAGATTATGACCTTCAGAAGAAATGACAGATAGTCATGTTTGACTAGGTTTTTATATTTTATCTAGATTTTTTTTTTTTATTAATATTTTAGTGTATACTGTTAGTTATCTGATAGTTAACCGAATTTATTTATATTTTGCATCCCTTATAGGTATATCGAAATTTCTATGAACATAAGTATTAAATTTTAAAAGTATAAAAGTTTCTTTAAACTTTGGTTTTTCGCCCAAAATCAAACACAACTTAATGAATTAAGCAGTTCTAGATTAGGAAAATTTACTCTGAAACAAAATAAAAATATTTCGATAGTTTCGTTCACCAAAATCTATTTTATGTTGTAAACTTTATTAGAGTGACTTTTTACACACTATCAAACTTTAAAGTGAAGATATTTTCTATGGTATCTTATACCAGTTTATTAATATTATAATTTTTAAGTGAATAATAAATTTATTAAATATTACAAAATTTTAAATTAATTCACTTTGAAATTATATAATAGGAATTACTAAAATAGATATAGATGCATGAATGTAATATAATTTAGTATTAATAGAATTGTGTGAAGATATATATGTATATACCTATTAGTACTTTAGAGTAAGTCTAAATATTTAAAAAAAACTTATTGTGTATAAAAGTTAATTGTTTTAAAATCAATTTTGTTGGTCAATAATCAACTGGATTATTTTATTATTCGGCACTAACATATAATATCGTAAAAACATAACTTCTCTACAGCGGTGTGTACTTATTAAAATAATAACGGTATAAAAGTTAAGGTACATAACAATCACCGTGGCCTTTTAAATGAATTCCCAGATAGCAATCGAACGGACACGCCTTAGTTGCACTCGTTTATTAATGCAGCGTTGGCAAATAATACAACACAGTTTAATCATCGATAAAAACATTGGTTTTATTTGGGTTACAAATAAATAATAACATATTATAATGCACATGTTAAAATAATATTATGGATTAAATATATTAAAATAACAAAATATATGTATAGAACATTACAATTTGAATCGTTTACCGTCTACTTGTATATAATACAATATGTATGTATTCGTAATATATACATTAATATTAAGCACATTTATATATGTATTTAACAGTAAAGCTTTGAGTTACATAATGTACACTGATATAATATTATATATTGTTCTCTCGCATTTTTCGTATATACATACACACGCACACACACAACATAAATTTTGTTTAAACATTTAAACTTGTTAAAAAAAAATATATAAATAAATAAGAGGAATAAATAAAATAAACAATATTATACATTACTATAAAATATTATGTTACGAAAACTACTTAATTTTAAATGTAACTAAAACATATTGATGTGATAATAAGCACTTTGAACACGCGAGCTTGTTGTCGGATAACAAACACGAAAAGTCCATTGCACAACAATGTATAGTGTTAAGTAATAATATTATTATTCCCTATTTGATTACTCGTTAAAAATTAAAATATTGTTCGAACCGGACGTATTTGCACTAAAGATAGTTAACATAACATTGTAAACAAAAATCATTGTTCAGCTCATTAGAAAATTAATTTTATATATGGAAATTAAACATTACATGAAATATATTGACATGGAATATGTTAGAAAAAGGAACTTTAGTAGATTTACTAGGTGAATTGCCACCCTTATTGATTTGTGAATGACTAATGTCTATTGAAATTACTTAATGCAATAAGATTGTGTAACTTGTGCATCAGTGTACAGTTCTGTCTATAGAAAACAATTAAAATCATTTTTTAGTCATTTTGAAAAACTAATTGAGCAAAATTGAGCATTTACTAGTAATCATCAACAATGACCATAAATATAAATTTGTTTTATTGTAGTCTAATAACAAAACAATTCATAAAAGTAGGTAAGTTAAATTACTAATAATCTTTGAAAATTATGGAATTTTGATGATGAATATTGCACACAAAAAAATAATGCGATCCATGGCTACTGCAGTTTGAAAACATTTTACTCTTGCTCAACATTACAGTGTATTATGTTTAACGCACTAATTTATGAATTAAGTATTTGGATAGTTGATAAATTTTATCCTGTTAAAATTCGGAAGTAAAATTCACAAATTAAAAATAATGCAACACATTAATAATTTTAAATTAGTTGTTTATTAGTAATTATTACACCATCATATCAAATATAATGATTTTATAATCTTCTAATTTAATATACTAACTATATTATTATCATTATTAATTAATTAAATTATACACACAGCAATTATTCGGGACAATTAATCCTTATTTCACTTAATGAAATATAAATATATATACTCTATTTGTGTATAATTATAAAACTGGTATTATTTGGCACTAAAATGTGTACGTTGTTTGGAAAATATAGGAATACGAGTTGCAAATTTATTAACTTATTACTATTATACAACAAATGCATTATCTTCTGGAATTGATATTGATAACTTTGGGACTATGGTTTATATATACTATATACATTATACAATGCAATGTTTCTATGATTAACTCCAAAATATAATATTCAGTAATAATTTAATGTATATGCATATATAAATTCAACAATAGAAAGATTAGCAAATAGATTCAACTGATGAAAAAAATAATTTATATAGTTTACTATAAGATTTTAAATAGAATATTGTTCATCATCAGATATATGTTGTGCAATAAATAAAATTATTGAATACAATCAAACGAAGTATTTCAATTTATCTCAAAAGCACATACACTCAAAAAAATAAATGAGCTAATGAAACTTTCAAAACATTGGTAGATAATGACAAGGAATGTTTGTTAAAATTACTGATTAGTATTGTTTTAAATTATTCACTAAGCACAAGTCTCTTCAGCCCAACCGTCGCTGTCATATTCACTGCCTGATGCAGAATCAGAATCGGAAATTTCAACGGCTACACGGCGTGCCAATATTGAAGCAACATCGTGTAATGCATTGCTACGTTCTCCTTCTTTTTGTTTTATTTTTTCTACTTTTCTCAGCTCAACACCTTAAACACACATAATTTATATTTTTCGATTAATATGATGTATTTAAATCATTGATATAATGCAATATCATATGTACAAATCAATATTAATATCTTACCGTCTCTAATAGCCTTAAGCAAATCACTACGCGGATCATAATGAGCAACATGGCCAGGCCCAGGTGTCTTTTTTAAGGCGCTCACAGTACCACTACTGATATTGGTTACAGTTGTTTTCAAATCGTTAATGACACCATTTAACGGTCTTACATTATTACAGTCAGCAGGAAGCACCAATGGTTTCGATTGAATGATAAGATTAGGTGGAGACTTCTATACAAATAGTAAAATTAATATTATATTATAGTATCAAATATCATAAACAATTATTATAAAATATATTAAATATTTACTTGTTTTGGTGGTGATTTTACATCTCCATTGGCTAATGATGCTGGTGGATCAGGCATTGGTGGTAATGGTGGAGGAGGTGGAATGTTAGCTGATGGTAGAGGAGGACTAATGGATACAGGTGGTGGAGGTGGTGGTAAAGGTTCAGTAAAAGGTAAACTGTTTTCAATTGGAGGAGGTGGTGGAGGTGGTAATGTTTCACGATTGGAACTCAAACTGCGACCACGAGTTGGAGTGCTGGCTGATGATACAGTGGGTGTACTAAATTGAAAAATAATGTTACATTAATATTAGTTGAAATTATAACCAAAAATGCAACTAATCAAAACTATATTTCACTTACCTGTTATTTGAATTATTATTGCTCGGAGGAGCAGGGGGTGGTTGAGTTGGTCTAATTCTACCTCCCCGACTAGGTGTTCCCAATGGACTAATTACTTCACCCATACTACCAGTGTACTGGTAATTATTTTGTTGCGTTTGATGATTGTATACATTAGATTCATCATACATCATACTATTATTGCTGCTAAGTGGTGCAGCGTAATTATTGCTAAAATGTTAAATTTTTCAATAAAAACAAATATTTTCAATATAAAATATAAAATATGTAAATTTACCTATCAATTATATTCATAGGGGGAGGACTATAAATACGTCCATCTACCATGTTATTTCCAGTGTGATGATTATGAAGTTGCTCTGGACCATAAGATCGACGTAACTCTATACTATTTGGTCGTGATGGCCGATGTTGATCATTCATTGATAAGCCCAACATCATTGTACTTTCTTCCATATATTCATAAGGCTTAAAAAAATAGTTTAGATTATGTTAATAAATCAATAAATAATATTTTTAAATACAGATATCAGACATTGAAAATTAAATAAATATTTTTCTAATTATTTTAAAGTTTAAATATATACCTGATGTGGTGCTCTATAATGAGAGTTATCTTGAGGCATAATATATTCCCCATGCTGAGTAGCAAGCTGTCTTTGTCGTTCTCTCGTACTATATGGCTGTCGGACTCTTTTTTTATGACGACCACCGCTTCCTTCTGCTTTAGGTCTATGAGGCTATTGAATTGAAAAAATCAAGTTGATTAACAAAGTTTACAATATACTGCATTAGTGAAATAACAAATTTAAGAAAATACTTTTTTTCCGCGATCATGCATCATTTTTTCAGTGTCTTTTAGCATTTCTAACCTCCATAAATTGAAAAAGTAATCTGGATCTGTATAGAACTTCATACCATCTTTACCATCCTCTCTATAAGTTTATAGATATATACATAAAAAAACAATTAATCCGGTACTTCATGTTCATTATTTTTTGTTATTTTTTTAATTACCGATAAGGATTGAGTTTATAAAGAGGAGGTGGTTTATCACATTGAGAATACATTTCAAGCATTGGCGCAGGCATTGTATCCCTTGAAAGAACTTGTTGATCAAATACAATAGCACTTTTGAAAGCTTTTCTCATATGAATGTCTTGTAAGGATACTAAAACAACAATATATATTAAGTAGGTAATTAAATTAATGATAATTTACATAGCATATTAAGTGCAAAAATGAATTTAAATTTAAATTTACCTTCTTCGCCAGTACTATCTAATTGTTTTGTGTTGACAGATAATCTGTCTAACCTAATTTGTAATGAGTTAACTCGTACAGTAAGTGAATGTGCTTCACGTACAAGTTCGCCAAACATATCTTCAGCTTGTTTAGATAGGCTTGACAACTGACGTACTGTATTAGCAAGGGTGCCATTTGTGACAGCTTCTAACTCATTAGATATTGAACTCGTAGCACCATAACTTCCTGCTTGTGAAACCGTGTTACGTGCTACATGCACGGGTTCTACAACACGCTTTGGCAATGGCATAGTTTATGAATACTGAAAAATAAAGACAAGTAATTATGAAATATTTCAATTATATTTAAAAATAGATATTAGATACATAAAAAAAGGTTAGATTAATAATGTTAGACATGTTACTAAGAGTTTGTAGAAATAAAATTTGTAGATTATTTCACAACAGAAAAAAAAATGTAAAAAAACCTATTTCCTATTTATGTATTATGTTTATAAATATTTACACAATTTGAAATAATGGATATAAATATATTATAGGTAAGTAAATTATATTTTTTGCTAAGTACCTACAAGTAAATTTAATTATATAGGTAAATTTATAATTAAATGATAATGGATACAAATAATTAACTACCCAATCACCTAAAATAAGTTTTAGTTCTTAAATCTATAAATAGTATATACCTATTATACCTACTTATTGATTATTATAATTTATCTATAAATTTCAGTTTATTAAACTATAAAATAAATATTATGGGTTTATTTTATTTTGTTGGATTATACTTTTACTGTCTTCTTGCTAAAAACATATAATTTTACACTCCCCAATTCCCCATGCTTTTAATCAATTACAATTATGTAGGAACCTACTATATACTTGATTGTTATTATGACATCGCCCAACTAGTGATGAGGGTCAATTTAAACATTAATTTGTTTCAATGATACACATAGGGGGCATGTTGAAATACATTTGTTACATTTAAAATTCACATAAATTACATTTAAAAATATAATATATAATATAATCATGATTTTAGTATTTCCTACCTTACTTAATTAATTGCAAAAATTAATAAATATAATATCAAAAATTAATAAAATATAGGTAGTAAAATTTATATTTCCAAATGTTATTAATTATTACCTATTACCAAAATTATTTCTTTATTAGGCACCCGTTTAATAGTTAAGATAAGGGTACCTATAAGAATTTGTTTTAATTAAATACACGTATATCATCATAAATATTTCTATAGGTAATACTATAAGAAAGACAAATTTTCAAAACATAATATCTCTCTAATATCTTATTACTCCTGCGTACTTATAAAAAAGTAAAATAAATAATAATCTAAAAAAAAATGTATATATAATTTCTACATAATAAACTTCCTACACTATATAGACACACAAGTTTAATTTATATAATATGTTAGTACATAGGTATATTATAATATAAATAGAAGATAAGCAACTTAATTTTATGAATAGGCATTGTTTCAGTTATTCATTATTCATACTTATCTCTAGTTTTGACAATTTTTATAATAATTACCAAATTTACCAACTGAAAAATTAAAATTAAAAAGAGAGATGATGACTAATGATATTAATTTTAATATTTTATTATTAATGTGTAAGAATATAAGTTTATTATATGTATTCTACAAACCTACTTTCTGATGTTTCACCTTGGTATAGATTTGTTACTATCTTTAAAATTAAAATTAAATTATAATTACTTTTGATTTTTTAAGTCAATAAATATAAAGTTTATTATTTTTTAATATTAATCACTTTTATAAACATGTTTAATATTATTATCTCATTACAGCAACAAAAAATCTTAAAATATGGAAATAATTAAGTATATGCTTGTACTATTAGGTATTGTTATTATTAACGCACAAACCTGAGTATAAAATGCTATAGTACCTATCATGGAAGCATAGAATAATAATAAATAATAAAAAAAATTACATTAAGTCATATACCTGCTTGATGTTTTGAGGGGGACAATAAAAATCGAGATAAAAATGTTAAGTGTCTGGTTAACTACTTGAATACCTAATAAATTATTTAGACATTTATATATTAATAGTTAATTAAATACAAAAGTAGATATCATAGGTGCCTACATCATAATTTTAGTAACTTTTATACTCATAACAACTAAATTAAATGAAAACTATGAATAAAAAAACGTTGATTTATACCTACCAATGATTATTTATTATGAAATATAATAATTAATAATTACTATAGTTCAAAGAAATTGTTATTATATTAGAAATTTATTAAACAAAAATAAGAAATGCAGTTACTCATCAAAATCTTATAAAATAGAAGCTACCAAGAAACAAATTACCAAGAAACGACCTTATTCAATCATGTGTAACCTATATAAACGATAAGCATAAAAATAATATTCATCTATATAAATTTATTTTATAAAATGGATGATTAATGTCTGATAATGTTTAAAAAAATATTTATCTAAACATTCGCAACAAGGAATATTACTGCAGTTAATATATAGGTATTACCTATTATTCTTTACACAACAGAACAAAAATTGATAAATTGTCCAAATAATGTAAAATTGTGCACATAATAACCACTGTCTGTTAGATATAATAGAATAATAACTATAAGAATTATTATGTTGATAATAAGCAGATTAATTTATTCTATTTAGTATTTAGTCATAATGCATATCAGCTGCATATTTTTACTGATAAGCATGACACAGTATCTACTAAATACCTACATTATGTTAAAAAATAAAATGAGAATGAGATCATACATCTATAACCAACATTTTGTAGCCATTGTCAAATAATATGAGCAAATAAAGGTGGGTCTAGACAAATTAAATCATTAACTAATTAATGACCAATACAATTGAAATGGTCATCAATCAGAAATGTTTATAACGGGCGTTTCCCATAAATTTAATACAAAAGTTGTGCTACTAAGACCTCTAAACGACACCCAATGTTATGAAAAAATATAAATTTGATAACAAATTTTTGAAAAACACTAATGCCATTGCAAATGACATCAAAACATTGTAAACAAAGCATTGATCGAGTAGGTGTACAGACATTCAGTAGAAAGATTCTAACGGCAAGGGTCTGCGTACGTCCTAGTCTAGCGCCTCAACAGTTCAGAACGTTAACGGATGACAAACAAATCGTACCGGACACGTGCACGAGCCAGCAGATCTGTACACTGGAGTGTTGGCTGCGTACACGGCATATCGTAACAACCTTACAGCCCACGATCAGGAGGAGACCTTAGGCTTGGACAGTACCACAGGTGCCGTCGATCGGTCACGGTACACAATACATAAAAACACATAGGTATCATAAGACAAGTACAAGTCACAAGTTATATAATGTGTACAGGAAATGTGTAAGTCTCGTCCCTATCGTGCAAGTCCGACGAGAAATGATGTGTGTTATGCACACAGACAACTCGAGCGCAGGACTTGTCGTCAGCGGCACACGTCCACTCACCTCGGCGGTCATTTAACAGCGATCCGATTCGGGTGACGCCAATCGTTCGGGATGCTGACGTCCGTCACCGCGGGAACTGCGCCATGTCGACGGGTCAGACGGCATCAGACGTCGACGGCACGGACGCGCGAACGGGTACGTGCGAGAACGGTTTTTTCTCTACGAGACGGGCGGCGGAAATTCGTGGCGCGCGATAGATAAACAACACGGTGGCTCAAGGACTGGCGTGTTGTAGAGGCGGAGAAAACGTTCGATAGTCGATACCATCGATTATCAGTCGCGCTGGTGTTGTCCGCGAGCGACGGGATCGTAGTACCAACAAATGGCGTACGGTATACCGTACAATAATAGTACATCATATTATATCGCCGCCCTACCAGCGACCCATGGAAGAAAAAATACGCGCCGACTTCTAAATCGAGGATAATAATAATCATATTATTTGGAATCGTGATAGACCACCGTCCAGTCACCACGACACTTACTTATACTTACTCACTGCGACTTATTTCGTGTAGGTTTTAATGGTTTTATAATTATTAATAATTATAATACAACAAACACGATATGTCATTTATTAATATTATTATTTATTACTCATAACATCAGCTTATAAGTTATAAAATGTTTTTAAATTTTTTATTATTTTACTCTGGTTCTCGGGATGTAAATGAACGTAGGTATGTATAGTAAGTATGCCTACCCGAGTTATCAGATCGTGTCTGTTACTTTGTTATTGTTTATTACATCAATGCCGTAATAACATTCTCTGCATTGTCTATTTTCTATAATATTATGTCACTGCATAAATTCAGACCTGCAGTTTAGTAGATACAATCACATACCTTACTATAGTTTGAGATAGGTAGTACCGATGCTCTATTTTTGTTCGTTCAAAATAGATCGTATGTAAATCTCGGTGTGAAAAATTGTCGTTGTTTTTTACGTTGAAAATTATACCGTAGAAACTAGAAAACAATTTTTTTTTTTTAAACCAAAATTTTCTAATTAAAAATAAATAAACTTTATATGATAAAAAAAATCAAAAATTACACACTTTTTAAATTTTTAATTATATAATATACTGTACAACGTAATATTTACTATTATTTCAAACTCTTAACTAAGTTAGAATATTATATTCACCCGCCTTCCATATAGGATATTATTTTTATATTTTCACTTGTTACCTATTTATATGAGAATTGATTTAAAAAGAATATTATCTTTTTAAAAAAAAAAAGTGATTGTTGTTTTGGTGTGAAGTAAGCACGAAGATCAAAATTTGATTATTTCATTACATTCAACATAAAATAACATATTATTTAATTTTTTTTTTTTTTTGAAATTATTGATGTTACCAGTTACCATAAAGCTACACAATTGTTTCAATCACTTTCAAATTTATGCTATTGGTGAGTTGATTCCCGAGACCTACTTTTATGTGTTAGTTGATTCCCGGCGGTTATTAAAAGGTATGTACAGTTATTCAATAGTATCGGTGTAGGTAAACTGGTACGCGAGAATCAACTAATAAACACCGCCCAAATTTAATGCGTTAATGTAGAATAAAATATCTACTAGATATTAGGTATTCTAATACACATTTAAAAATAAAAAGATATAATACGTAGGTATTTTAAATTTTTCAGAAAAAAATTTGATAATCTGTACAGAATATATTATATAATAATTAATAATGTATACTTATAACTAATACCTACGTTCTACATAGGTAATAATTAATGTACGTTATTGAAAAAAATATTCTTGTCAATTTATTAAGTATAAATAATTTGTTCAAATGATAATTATTTAGTAAGAGGAAGTCATCAAGAGTTAGCAAAATCCATTTTATGTTGCTAGCTTTAATATTAGAATAAATTTACCTAATATCAAACTTTAAGGTAAAATTATTATCTAGGGCTGGTTATCACTGGGCCTTTTATTCATATTTTAATTTTAAACTGAGTTAAAGGTCCCTATATATATAATTTTAAAACTAAAATATTTATTCATTAGTCGTTAAAAAATTTTAATATTAATAAAATTACATAAGATGCTCTGTATAATATTCTTACCTTTAAGTTGGTAATAAGTCAATTGACTCTAATACCTATTGAAGTTAGTATTAAAACAGAGAATACCTAACAAATATGGGTACGGCGCGGCGTCCTCTATTAATATTTCACAATACAATTGCCTATAGTTGCCTACTCTCAATTGTTCCTCCTACTGACATTTTTTTATTAATGTTATATCGTTGTATAATTCGTAATTTCTGATTTAATTGAGTTAAATTTTTCCAATTAGTCTAATTTTTTACCAGGTATCATCAGTCATCACCCCAAAAGTCGAAAATTAAAGTATTTTTACTACCCAAAAGATGATGATAAAAAAATCACATAACATTGTAAAATCAATACATTTATCTCTCTGCTATAAGAATTTAAAATTATTCTAACTTCTAAGTTAGGTTTTTCGGCACCATAGGCAATTTTAATATTTTTGTAAATGCCTTTTAGATAATGTAATAGTTAAATCGACTTTATTAATTCGGAATTTTCCACTCTTATAACTAGTACCGCCCTAAGGCGGCTGCCTATTTTGCTACCTCATTGGACCGGCCTTGCAGAGTAAAAGGTCAAAATATAATACTATCTGTAAAACGAAATTGATGGACTACAGTCATTTAAGTATTATTTTTCAAAAATTCAAAAACCATTAAAATACTCGTTTTGAGTTTTAACAGTATAATATTGCACAAAATATTTTTAAAAAAAATATCTATTTAAAAAAAAAAACAATCTGTCATGATTAACTTTTGCATCTTGGTATGTTTCCAACGATTTGCTCCACAATATGATCTTAACATTGAAACCGTTAACACAATTGCATCTAATCATCATAAAAAATTCCACTCCAAACTAGCTACTTACGCCAACCCACTTATAATCATTCATAGCAGATCAAACTAGCCAGAAAATTCTCCTCCCTCCCCCCTTTCGGTTAAAAATACGCTGGTACAGATTTATTAAATCCCCAAATAGAAAATTGTTGCCATTAGACACCCTCAATATTTTATCTTATAAAATATATTCTCCACATATTATAATATCCTATTTGCTTATTGCACATATATAATATGTTATAGATCGGAAATTCTCTATTTAAAAAAAAACCAGTATTTTTTGTATCGTATTTTTCAATTGAATGTAAAAATAAAATAAAAATGTATTAAAATAATAAGTTTGAAGTCAATCAAGTATTTTATTTTTACTTTTATAAGAAATATTTAATTTATGCCTAAGGGTGATAAGAATGTGTGCTACAAGCAATTAATACAAGGAAAAAGCCGATGAAACTGTAGTAGAAACCATCTTGTGATTATACTTCCTTTTGATTGTATATTCTAAAAATTTAAATGTTTTTTTTTCAAACAGTTTACACTTTACAGTCATATGAGAATATAAAACGAACATATTAAAAAATTAATATGAAATTCTGTATTTATCACCAAAAACTTGTATTAATTGATAAAATAATTTTTAAATTTTTAAAAATAGTGATTTTGGACGATTCGTGGGGTGGTGAGACAACCTCTTCCCCCGAATTTCTATATAAAAATTCATTAATAATGAGATATATTTTTTTTTTGGTCAATAATAAAGGAAAACTAAAATATATTGTACTGATTTGAATCAATTGTGTTTTACTTAGTATAGCAATAACTGTCATAATAAAATTATTTTAATTTTTTTTTAAAATGCCTTTAAAATATTGTTGTAACTTGTAAGTAATTCTGATTATAAATATTAAATAATACAACTGAACATCATCTCTTGTGAATGCAGATACCTGAGTATTTCCAAGAAATCGACTTTTTCACGATTACCACAGCACTGTGTCTCAATAATAGGTATTGTTTATTTTATGGGCATTTGTGAAGCAAAATTATCCTAATCAATTTTTATTTTTGTTTACTGCGAAGAATTCTTAAAAACTTATCAAAAACCATTGCCATTATTCTAGCTTTAGTTATTACTTATTAGTATCTATTTTATTTAAAATGTTCATTTGATTATTTGAGCAACTTTGTCACACTAGTCAATATGTAAAATTAACTATAGGTAAACAATTTTTATAATTATTTTTAAACATTTATAAATTTCACAAATGAAGAGTAATATTTTTTATTTTTATATATTTCCATTATTACAAACAAATTTAATTTTAATTTTTAACAATTAATGATAATGTATCATAGAAATATTTAATTCCAGTCTTTTTCTTTTTATATATATTTATTACATTCACCACTTTCAACTATAGAAACTTTATGTACTTTTTCTAAAATTATAGAACATTTATTTTGCTCACATTTTTATTTAAACTCATTCCTATTACTTTTTATTATAAAATTTCATATTATATAAATAAAATAATTTATTTTTTAATTCTGAATACTATGCATTGTCTGTAGTTAATAATTATATTCATTATCATTCTTATTATCACTAAGCTAAAATTTCATTATTTTTAAAATTAACTCAACATATTTGATAAATTCATAAATATTAGGACATAGTAAATTAAATTAAAAAAATTAACACAAATTATTTAACCACTTATAATTACATATCTTTAAAATTATTAGAACTTATTCTATTTAATATTAATTGTTTGTATTAGATACAATTTGACAAATTAGTTACATATACAAGTTAACTTTTGTAATATATTACCAAATAAAAATAAAAATAAATACATTATGATGTAGTAGAAGGGGGAGATACAAGTATAACACCATCTCCTCTAACAAACAACATAGGTATAGTACGTTTCGTAGTTTTATATACTTCTTCAAATGTTTCTTCATCGACTTCAATTGTAGTAATAGTCTCTTCAGCTTCTCCTAATACCATATTTAAATGCTGATCAAAAGCCTAAACAATTAACAAATTTATTTAATTTCATTCAAAAATATTCATATTACATTAATCAATTGATAATTTACTAAGATAAATTAAAGAAAGATAGGTACTAAATTCAAAATTATTTAATTCTATCAGTATAATAATTGTAATTAAACCATTATCCTAAATACAATATCTTAATATTTACATGAAGTCGACCACGTAATTCTCGGTCATGGCGCATCTTAACATAGATTCGTTCATCAACACTAAGACGAATTAAATCAACTGGCTCTTTGATTGTCACTAGTGAAACGGGCTGAAATAAATAAAAAAGTTACATTGAGTGCTTATTAAATAATGTATACAAATAATGTTGATTTAGTTAAAATTATTTTACCTCTGCTTCTCCTTCTGGCATTTTAGTTACCATAAATAAAACTTTTTCAAATTTACTTTCTTAAAATAACGGTAAGAAACGTAAGCTTAGCCTTAGATTATAAGTAACTAGTAAGTAACAAAATAATAAATATTAATAATGTTAAACGAACGAATAATTTTTAATTTTACTGGTGATTGTTGTTGAAAATCGAACCAACTTATAAAACAACATAACCTCAATGATAAAATATATTTTGTTTTAGTTTAATAAAAAAACTACTAGAGTGCGCTATATGTTATTTTAACAGTCATAAATCATAATAGAAAGCCCGGGCAATACACGGCGAGACGGTGGTCGTTCTCCGACAAACTTGATAACCTATGCAAAATTAAAAAATGAAATTTTTTTGATTTCAGATTCTGAACGTGGCGTATAATGTAGGTATTGATTTTATAATAACAATGTTCAGTAAAGTATGACATTTTGTATAGTTTTTAATCAAAATATGTTCATTACTTAAATTTTTTTACAAACGTGTATGTTATTTAATTATATCACTTATTATTTTATTTATAACAGTACACAGTTGTTGTTGATGCGTAACATTTTAAATTGTTTAAAATATTTTTGTTTTACACATTACTCGAACAATTTTCGACTTAACATTTTGGCTTTCGTGTACATTTTACAAAACCTTGTCCAATTCCTGTGAACTGTTAGGTTCATGGTTACTATATTGTCTTTATTATTTGTAGTTTTTAAACCAAATGTATTTTCCATTACAACTTCGTCAATCCTTTAGGTAAATCCTAAATTTGTTTGGTATATTGTATTAATTTGAAACCTTAAAAGTCACTTTCCCCTACCAATATGACCGATACTGCCCTTACCTATAAATTACAACGATACTACTTTTAAACTGACAATTGTTACCCGAATTAGTATCAGGGCCGGCGAGAGCTTTTGTGGGCCCCAGGGCTAATTATTTCCGGGCCCCTTCACTTATATATACTTATTTTACTGAGATTTATAAAGCTGTATGGCATTTTTATGCAGTAGCGATACTTAATATTTAAGTTGGATGAATTGTAAATAAAACAAACATAATATATGGTATATAAAATCTTTTATTAAAATTGAAGAAAATAATGTAAAAAATTAAACAACTATTTAACAGTAGTTATAATGAATAATTATTAGGTTTAATTAAAGTGTTCCTTTTCTGGCCTTTTTCATAGCAAAATCATCGATAACAGCATCCAAGTTGGTGTTTTTAGCTAGTTCTTTTTCCACTGCCAAGACTCCTAAGCTTGATAGCCTGTTTTGACACATGGTCGAACGTAAAACATTTTTTACTCTTTTTAATACAGAGAAAGAGCGTTCTGCACTTGCTACTGTAGCAGGAATTGTGATAAATATCCTGAGAGCCACAGTAAGGTTAGGAAATAAATTTTCCAGATTTGAAGTTTTTATAGCATTGAGAAGATCCCAAGGTGAGAGTGTCTTTTCACCAAAGTTGGCTGAATATATAAGTTTTAAACTTTGAAGTTCATCTGTAAGCTCATCTCCTAAATCCTTTGGATACTGTTTTACCAGCCTAGTAGTTTTTTCTTGAATCTGGTCTATGGTCATTTCTTTATTCAACCATAGCACAGAAAATCTTTCACAAAGAGAATGCACTGATTCGAACCTAACTGTCATATCTCCAATAACACTATCTAGGATAATATTGAAAACGTCATTCTTGAATTTAGTTCTTTGAAGATCATCTGCATTTTCGTTTTCGTCATCTTCATCTATATGTCTTTTTCGTTTCCGAGTTCTTTTTAATTCTTCTTCGAAATATTGAGGCCAACCTATATTTTTAGCCACTATTAGAGTTTCATTAAGTATAATATCATAACCTTCATTTCGTATTTTGTGCAAGTCTTCGATCAATGAACTCAAATTTTTCGAGGCAACATCCAAAGTACCACTTTTACATTGTAATACACGGTTTACAATGTCTATTGACTTTAGGATCTTGAACAAAATAGAAGCTAGGAGAAGACAGTTAAAAGTTTTGAAGTACTTTTCTAATCCCTGTATGTCTCGACGACATTCTGATGTCAAGTTTAGTAGCTTCAAATCTTCAAGGGCTTCTAATATAGCTGGTAGATGTGCAACGACTGGTTTTACACTATCAACTCTTGCTGACCATCGTGTTCTTGACATTGAATGAAGAGAGGACGGTATTTTTTTTTTTAAGATTTCCCATCTTTGGGGGCTTGAACTAAAGATATTATATAATTTTTGGATGGCTCCAAAAAAAGTAATAGCTGCTGTACAGCTCTCTGCTGCTTGTTCCCCACATAGATTTAAAGAGTGACAAGTACAAGCTGAGTATATAGCCTCGTTATTAGCTCTGAGTATAATAGCTTGAGCTCCTTTATATACACCTTTCATATTACTACCATTATCATACCCTTGGCCCTTACAGTCTTCTAATGGAATTTTAAATATTTTTAATTTACTCATAATGAGGTCTGCTATAGCTTTTCCACTTTTATTGGCACAATCTACAAAGCATAGTAGACGTTCTTCCACTTGGTATTGTTGATTTTCTACCTGTTCAGTTAAATTAACATATCTTATTAATATAACAGTCTGTTCTACATGAGCAGAATCAGGTGTTGCGTCAACAATTACAGAGTAGTACCTTGCTTTTTCTCTCTCTTCAAGAATTTTTTTAGTTACTTCAGCAGCACATAAGCTTATGAATTCATTTTGAATGTCATGGGACAGGTAATGCACTTGCATTCTATCTCCCTTTTCTTGAAAGTGGCGAATTTTATTTAAATGTTCATTCAAAACTGGATCATAGTTAGCGAGTAGTTCTAAGATGCCCAAGAAATTCCCATTAGATGATTCACCGATTTTTTCAGAATCCCCTCGAAAAGCCAGCCCTCTTTCGGCCAGAAACAAAGTGACCTTAATTAAACGCTTTAAGAGCTCACGCCACTTTTCTTTATCACTGTTTATCGATTTTAATAAAATACCTGACAAGGATTTGTCTTTTTTTATTTTAAAGATCTCTGATTTCCATTGAACGTAGCTTTTTTTATGTACTGAACTATTTTCGTGTTCAGGGACCTTATCATACAGTTTTTTCCAACGTTTCACTGTAGAAAACCCTTCAGGAAGTGCCAACGCGGAACGCTGTGACTCAGGCAACGTGCTAAATAGTTTACAAGGTAAACAGTAAAATGCTTGCTTTACTTTACTCCAAACTAGCCAATCTCTCGTAATCATTTCATTATTAGTTAGTTTCTTTTTAAATATCGATATTGGCACACTAAAACCTTCAGAATCCACAGGAAAGCTTTCCGGATTTGGAATATGGGGATACTTCAAGTCACGATCTATGTCAAAATTGGGATCACCAATATCAAAATATTTATATAATGGCTGTAGCCGTGGCGAAGAAAGCGATTTTTCAGTAACAATAGTAACATTATCGGTTTCAGTTATTATATTATCCTCATTTGTATGAATAACCATACTTAAATTAGTGCTATTACTATCAATAATAATTACATTGTTGCCCTTACCTTCCAATTCATTTGATACTGGACTTGATTTCACATTAGACCGTATAGGTAACTCAGTCGAAGCTGTGGAAGGTTTAAAATATTGCCCGAGTGATAGCTGTCCTTTTTTTGCTTCGTTGTCTCTCTCATCCTTTTCTTTTCTTTTTTGTGCACCAGATTTGTGTTTATAACTCATTATAATAAAATTATATAACAAGTACTCAAATATGTACTAACAAAACACAAAATTACACACAATTCGTATTCCGTAATAACAAAATTATAAAAGATAGTAAAAACGGTAATTTCGGAACGCGATGTATATTATGCATAATGCATCATTACAACTAAAACTAATACTGGACATTTGATCGAACATATTATTATTATCTTATCTGATATATTTTGCTTCTATTATTAAATAAGCAGTCGGTCGTTATACATAAAATAATAAAATACCATTGAAAAATGTAATAACGCTCTTTAGGGACGTATTTGGGAATTTACGACTATATTATATAACCATATTATTAATAGCACACCAATTACGCGATTATACCGATCGAACCCGCATTGAATGCGCGTTTGTTTTGTTATCTATGTGCGTTCTGTGTTGCGTATTGTGTACAATTTAGTAGGTGTAACGTGTATATTATGAATATATTATTAAAGATGGTTGTTTAATTTTGAGTGAACGGACGATAGTGTTTACGCTTCAACTTGTAATTATAAATTATATAACATAAGTATTAAATATATAATTTGTATAAAAGTAATTTTTCTAAAGTTAAAAAATTTGTAAAATTTGTCCTTCTCCTAATTTCGCCGCTCTAGGCCCGGGCCTACAGGGCCTGTGCGGCTGTGCCTAAATACGCCTCTGACAACGGGCCCCTCCGGAGGTCCGGGCCCCGGGGCTCTGGCCCCTACTGCCCCACCCTCTCGCCGGCCCTGATTAGTATTTACTATAAATAATAAAATATGAATTATTTAATGACTATAGGTACCTCGCACTTATAGGTATGTAATATTCTATTTACCTCTATAACAACAACCAAAACTTTCGATCATCTCCGTGACTTTTTTTTATGTTACCGCTAGGATACTATAGAACTCGAACCAAACCAATTTCTACCGGCTTGAGTTTATTTGATTTTGTTAATCAATAATAATCATCATGATAATGAACAATTTTTTTACACTTTCAAATTGAGGTTCTGCATTATATCTTCATGGATACATTTTATTTTATTTTTAAACTAAACTAACCAGTACTTTATTTTTTTTTATAGTTATTTTAGAGAACAATGGTTTCAACAGTTTACAGGTAAGGTAATAATTATATACTAATATTATTGGAAAGTTTGTGTAGGGCAGAAGGTAGAACCTATCTCTTATATTTTTAGACTCAAAAATTAACTGATGAATTATGCAACTGAATAAATTCTGTCTCGGTTTTGTGGGGAATAGATTACTGTCTGTATTCATCAGTCTATGTTAAACGTTTATTAATTTTCCAACTAATACGTAAGTCAGTATTAAACTATTATTACTTGTATCATCGCTATAAGACAGTAAGACCGTATTACAGCCGCTTATTAGATGGTTTAAAGTATACAGTCTGTCAGTCTACGACAGCAACAAAATAGCATATTTCTTGTGATACAACACAAAATAATATTTGACGTTGAAATATTATTTAAAAAATATAATTTTGTATAATATGAGTAATTTGAATGTATTATGAATGATGATATATCTAATACCTATATTATATTAATTTAATTTATATTATGTAATATGTATTCAATGTACCTACTAATAGTTGCATACCGCGAATGAACACTAGAATCCGTATTTGAATTTAACTTCATAACAAGTATTGATAAATGATGTGTGGAAATATTCGCGATAAGTTATTATAACTGGCCAAATATTATTGGTTAATATAGGTATTAATAGAATAGTAATTTTATTGAATTTAATATCTGAATTTGACCTATTTTTAGTCATATTAATAAATACAGTAATTCCGTTTTGGAGTAAAATAGCAATATGTAGAATTAAGAATTAGGTGACTAATGCATTATAATTTTTATAAACAATAGGTAGGTGAAAAAATTCTTAATCCGGCCCTAGCCTAATTTTTCGGTGAGGCTTCTCATAGAACATATTTAAACTATATTTAAAGGGTTTATTAATTATCTTTTAGTGTATGTATGATATATTATAATATACATTTACATTTATAAAATATACACATATTATATATTTAATATTTTTTACATTTTATTATTACTATTTGCTAATATAGTATTGATGGGAAAAAAAACCATTAATTAATACCATATTATTTTTATTATTATAACCTATTATTTTTGCATATGGTATGCTGGTATGGTATCAGCGCAAAAAAAAAAAATAAATAAAATATAACAAACAAAAATAAAAATAAAAGATAACAACAATATAAAAGTAATAGGTAATAATAATACACATAAGAATTAATATAAATTAATTAGTAAACTCCAATAGTTTAGTAATAACAATTATTAGTAGGTGCTAAGTAAGTATCTACTGTGTAAGCAGATGGCAAGATTAAGTAGCCAAGCTAGCACTTGCTGACCGCCTTTGCGTAGTCCTAATACTCCTCCACTAAACATTGTTTTCAATAATTCCTCAATAATATGCTTAATGTTTTGAATCTGACCATGGTAGCAGAGAGGTGAGTCAACCATTTCCCATTTATGTATTAAATAATTGAACCTACCCTGTCCAGTTCTTATGCGGTTAAGAGTAATCCATGCTGCACGCGGATATTCGAAGCCCGGGGCTAATTGGGTTGGATCACCTATGAGGTGGTTATTCTGTATCATTCTATCTTTCTAATGCGTATTCTATAAGCCTTCTTCTGTATTTGTATTATTTTTTAATATCCAAGTATAATGTATAGATTTCAGTCATTTGTTGAGTGCATAATATACGTCATCATAAATTGAAAGGCCTAGGGAATTATGTATTTTAGTATTGATAGCCAATGTAGCTTAGTTTATTGGATGCATCCTGTTATTATTAAATTTTATTCTCATTGTTCGATTAAGTTGTACATCGATATTTTTAATGTGAACACTCTTTTCCAATATTAGGGCGCAGTATTCTGCAACACTATTAACTAATGACAAAATAGAAATGCGTAGGACATTCGCCCAACAAACAATGTATTCTTAAACCTATATAAGACATGAGAAATCGAAGCAATTGCTAATGTTATAGACTATAGTAGATTTCAGGCACGTATACAAGGGGGGAGGTTTGGGGGTACAACCTCCCTCCCCCGAAAATATATAGTTGTGTAGTTTATTTATATCATCATTCATTGATAAATATTGATTATTGTAAAGTTTTTTATGAATCCCCCCAAAAATTTTTTTTTGTGTACGTGCCTGGTAGATTTAATATATTAATATACCAGTTATTTACCTTTTTAGGATAATTCACTATTCTAAAAAGTGAACACAGGTGTAAATTGGTAAATACAATAATATCTTAACTTTGCACCATGTGAGAGATTTGTAAATTGTATTTACGATAAATCAAGGGTTAGATTAAAAAAGTAAATAAAAATATCAAAAAAATAATTGCAAATGATTTTAAGACAGTAGAACAAAAAAATGGTGCAATGGTTTATTAAGATTCATATAGTTAATGATAAAATATGCTTATCATCATGATACAAAACATTAACCTATATGAGGCTATGAAGTACACTCTCTAAAATTGGTTAGACATCTTTATTACTTACTAAAAATATGATTATAAAATTAAAGTTCAAAGAATAACTACTATTATAAGCCAATAAAACTAATACAAAGTACCTTTTAACGTTATACAAATAATTAAGTAAAAAAAAAAGTTGATCAACTTTAAATAATTAAAAACCAAGACATATTACATTGATTAACCAATTTAATCATAACAAATAAAGTCGTTTAATAATCAGAAAATTAATGGGGGAAATATTAGGGAATCGATGAAAATTTGTTGAGAATTATTTTTTACATGTTATACATATAATTGTGATTATATTATTTTAAATTCAGCACACTTATAATAAGCGATTTCCTTATACAATTTAAAATAATAGGTTGATAGTAATTTAAAACATATTCTTAGAATTTGATAAAAAAAAACCCGTTTTTGTTGCTTAAAATTATTTTATTATATACAATTAAAAGCTATAAATTTATAATAGCTACCTATCATAGTCTTAGACAAATAACTATAAGTAGGTTGAGTAATTTTAACTAAATCAAAATTAATGTATTTCACCTCAAACAAAATTATTCTGTTATTTTATAATAATTTGTTTATTTGATAATTTTTTTGCAACTTTTCATGCTGTATATTTAAAATTACCTTTTTTATCATAATTGCGTCAAATTTCTAATATGAACAGAGGTGCTGCAAAAATTGTAAATACTTCTTACTATAAATGTGTTTAAAAAATAAAATAATACGTACCATCGTGCGATGTTTATAGACTCGCTCACCTTGGCGCAATCCAGTATGGTATACCTATTATAATTATTATACCTTTTAGAACATTAATAAATCATCGAATTTGATAAACAACTCTGTAGGTACGTAACTTATAATATAACAATTTTTGGTAGCGATTTTCATAATATTATAATAACCGATACTGGGATTTTATTATTTTGCGATTAATATTTATATTTTGTAATTACCAAGATGACTTCATAGAGTTCAAATTCAAACTCATTTTTATTACTATAAATAATTAAATATCAATACTGCAAGTAAATAATATTATAAATACTGTAATAAGTTGAACTAATTTCAACTAAAAATATCATATCTATTGTCTACATGACTACGACATAATAATTATAATTGTAATTTATTCTAGTAAGATAACTTACAAAGTTATGAGGAATCTTCTGCTATTACATTTTTAAACCTTGATTATTACAATTAAAAATTTAATGAATTTTTACTGCAAAAACATTTTTAGATGTTTGTGAAATTGAAACTACTTATAAAAAAATAATAGTTTAATAATAATAAGTATCTATAGATCTAATAATTAGCCATTAAAAAAAAAAAAAAAAACACAGACAATAATATTATCTCTTATTGTAATAAGAATTTGAAATTTTAGAACTTTAGAAGTATATTATTTTCATGCGCATACAATATATGGGTACATATTATTACAATTTCATATACTGGCATCTTTAATTTTGTTAAAAATTTTAGTTTTCAAAACAATAAAGTTTTGGAAATATAAATATTAAACAAATATAATGGTAATTTTTAGATACCAAATTTAAGGTAAATAGTTTTAAATTAAGTATAATTTTGTTAAAAAGTTATAATTAAGTAGAGATTAAAAAATTGTTAGGTATGTTTCAATTTTTGAAGAAGTTATAATCAACAAATCAAAAATATAGGAAATATGATCTCAAGTAGATTTAATAAAAAATTGAAATCATAATATTCACAATTCTTATCTATTCACTGAATTAATGGTTGATATTATATACTATATATTATTATCTAATTATATGTACTTTTTTTTAAATCGAATAATGTTTTATTTTACGTTTTTATTTAATGATTGACAAATAAGTTGTAAACATACAATTGACAGTTATTTATTACTTATTTATAGATTTTTACAAGTATTTGGATATTTGTTTTTAAAATTGTATAATTGTAGATCTTAGCTTGGAGGTGACACACCACTCACTCGTTATATATCATGGCTGTGGATAAATTGTATATATAATATATTTTTAGCATATCAATCGTACTTCCAAACATAATAAAAAAATTAATAATATCCTTGATATCTTTTCCAATAATTTCTTATTATTTGACAACTATTTTCCCAATACATTTTTCTTTGTAAAATTGCCTATAATAAATATTTTTCCTATTTTATCTTAACCACTTTTAATTTATTTTAGACTATAGTTAACATGCATACAATAATTTAGACTATCATGACTATTAATTCTGTCAATACTTAATACTTCGATATTGGACCTCAAGTCTCAACGTAATTATTATATGTATATTGTACGTATGTGAAATATTTAAAACACTGCGTAAAATAGGTATAGGGACCTATAAAAATATAAAAATTTAAATACACATTCACAATCATAAATCACTGTGCAAGTGCTGTATAAGATACATACATCCATAATAAAAAAATATATTTATAAATTGTAATTGTGATTCTGATTTGTTTCTATACGTATTTTTTTTATACAATTATACAAACATATAGTTTGAAAACATAAACTACAATTTATCTTATAATCTGCTCAGGTAGGTATACCTACATAATATGGTTTGTAATATGATAATCATAATTCATAATTAAATACCTACCTATTAGTATAGTATTTTTCAAATGATGATTATCATTATAACATGCGATATTCCTTTAGGTAGATAAATTATTAGGTAGAGGTAAAATTAATCAAAGTCTGAAATGGTGGGGATTTCCTGATAAACCTGAATGCATGCTTAACCCTGAATACATTTATAAACATAAAAACTATTAGTAGGTGCCTATACGTTGTGTACGTCAAAATACATTAGTTATAAACACTATGTAAGCGATCATACATCGTCAAATACTTGAAATTTTCGCCTTGATATTGAATATCAATATGATGATCAAATTATTAAGTTTTAGTTTATTTGTGACAACAGGTATACATATTAAAATATTCAACCTATTTATAATAATCAAAACATATTTAAAACCTTAATACAATCTTATTTTATCAGTTTTAGCAGCTCAAAAGACAGATTATAAATTCTTAGGATGTTTTTTGGGAGAAAACTTACTAACTCTTGGAGAAGAGAGTCGTGTTCTAACTCCAGTAACACCTCAATCTTGTTCAGATTTTTGTTCTGAAAAAAAATACACATTTTTTATTCTTAAACAAGAGTATGCCTTTGTTATATTATTTAAAAATAATATTAATGTTTTATTTTTAAATATTTGGCAAAAAAATTAACATTACATTGATTTAAAAATACAAATTGTGTCATAATTGTTTATTGATTTTATTTTTTTAGCACATGTCATTGTAGCAAAAATTACATATCAAGACTTATGAGACAACTTGATTACGAGTGTTCAATAAAATGCTCAGGTGATGGTTCAGCTTCATGTGGAGGACCGCCAAATTTAGTGTCTTCATATATAACGGATAGTTCAAGTACCTAAGATTATATAATTTATTTTAAATATTTTTAATTTAAATATTTGGTATTATTAATTAAATAATAATACATGGTGGGGCAGTGAATCGGGCGATTTTAAAATCACTATAAAAACCAAATAAGTAGGTACCTATATTTTTAACAAATATATTTTTATAACCTAAAACTTAAAAGTATATAAAATAGCATTAAAGAAGTGTTAATTTATATAATTTAATTTTTATAAATATCTGCAAGATGGTCCATGTTTGTTCTCGAAAAAATACGGCTCTCTGATTCCTGAAGAAGATAAAGCACACCAAACCGTTACTTTAGAGGAACGTTGTTGTGCATGTGGTCCAACGATTCAGTAACGTACAAAAAAAATTTCGTGGGGGGGGGTTCATGAAAAAATTTATAATAATCAATATATTTTATCGATGAATGATTGATATAAAAAAACTATACAACTATTAATTTTCGGGGGGGGGGGGGGGGGGGGGTTGAATTCCCAAAAAACTCCATTATATATGTGCCTTATATAGTTTTGAATTTTAATTTGCCCTGCACTCCCACAGTTCCGCGTATAATTTACTAAAAAAAAAGTCATTTACCTAGATAGATAATTTATCTTAAGCTTAAAATTATTAAAATAATTAAGAAATACAGAAAAACAATATACGATCCTAATCAATTATCATATACATAGCTGCTCTAAGCATTATCGATTTTTTATTATTATCGATATAATTAAGTTTATAAAAAAGTTGCTAAATAGTATATTTTTCTAAATATTTAAAATATAAATTAATAATATACATTAACAATATAATAATCAAATGTATTCTAAACTTCTTCAATCTCTTAAATCATTTACTTTACATTACACTATCCTCGATTCTTTTATATTAAAAATATTTTTAATTTTTACCTTCTGTCTACTATAATTTATTTATAATTATAATATAAAATAAAATAACCAATTTTATGTCATTTGTTGATTAATATTATTTTAATTCTGTACTATTTTTTTTCAATTTTAGAAGCAAGCAATTTTATGGGGCATGGTGGTTACCCAATACCAATTTATCTAGGATGTTATGCTGAAACTCCAAACGATGATGAAAATCGTTTATTAAAAGGTCCAGCTGGGCCAATGAATTATAATACTCCTCAGAAATGCTCAGAAAAATGTTTCAACATGGGATTTTTATTTTTTGGAGTTACATATGGGTATTTACAAAATAACAATATTTTACTTTAATCTATTATTATTATTATTTATGAATATTATTAATGAAACTAAGATTATTAAAACCTCATTTAAATTTATAATTATATTGTTATGTAGGTATTCTAAATGTACCTAGTGGCTAGTACCTACTAATTTGTGTTTACTATTGATGTATTAATGTATTAGATGGTTAGTTGGTAAATACCTATTTATTACCTACTTACCTAGGTATTTAAATTATTATTTTTAAATAAATGGTAGGTAGATAGTGGGTATCCTACTTATTTAGATAGTAGGATATTGTTAAAAGACAATTAATATTGTATAACTTAAACATTTATTTACTTATAGATCAGAATGTTGGTGTGGAAATCAAAGACCAGCAAAGTCATCAAAGGTAGAAGATATTAATTGTGATGCTCAATGCACTGGTGATAGTACTCAGTACTGTGGTGGAGGATGGAAGATGGGAATTTATTCAACAGGAATTACAGGTTATTGTAGATTTAAATTTTAATCTCATAAAATGTAAACATAGTAAATAACATTCTTATATTTTTTGTTATTGTGTCTAAACTTTAAATATATGTGTATAGTATTGTTATGCTATGTAATATTGAAAACATAATACTTACAGACTATGTACCAAAAAAATATCTTGGATGCTTTGATGATGACGGGAAAAAAACAAAAGGAAAATATTTATCATTCCCAATGGATATCAATAATAGTCCTAAACGATGCATGAATCTTTGTAATACTCATAGATTTAAATATGCTGCTGTCAAAGGGTTTGTATATTAGTCTTTAATTTTCAAATTATTTCAAATGTTTAATTTTTAATTATTGTTTATAGAAATATCTGTGAATGTAAAAATTATGAACCAAATTTTAATTTAAAAAGAAGTTCTAGTGACTGTAATACTTTATGTACAGAAAACCCATCTGAATATTGTGGCGGTAGTACTACATTTAGCATTTACAAAACTTTATACTCAGGTATAAATTCTTAAATAATTGTGTAGCGACTTCTAGCCCATATGTTATTTACTGAAAATGTAAAAAAATTTAGATTCCTTAGCAAAAGTGTCAGTGAATCCTATTGGATGTTTTACCAATTCTAAGAGACACCCAGTGTTAAATGGTTGGAAAATAACACATTCTCGCCTTACTCCCAAATATTGTGTATACAGTTGTCACACAAGAAGATACCCTTATGCTGCGCTTATATCTTCGTAAGTGAAACTTTTTGAATATCTATTGTAGAAAATCAGAATATTTATAAACATAAGTTTAAATTATTTTTTACAATTTATTTTGTGATTTATAGAAGAGAATGCTTATGCAGTTCTACAAAACCTTCTAATGAAGCTAAAACCGGAGATGACTTGTGTACGACTCCTTGTTCTGGTTCATCTCAACATACATGTGGTGGCAATAATGCTATAAATGTATACAGTACTGGATTAGAATGGAAAACAGATATAATTGGAAATAACTACCTTGGATGTTACGAAGAAAGTCAAAATAATAGAATATTCAATGGTTACTCACGATCCTATTCTGTGAATACCCCAGAATTTTGTTCAAATCTTTGTTACAAATTTGGGTATACTTACTCTGGAGTAACATATAAATCTGAATGTTTTTGTGGAAGCCGATCACCAAATGAACCTGCATTTGCAAGAGTGGAAGATAAACAATGCAACACTAAGTGTTCAGGAGATGCTAATCAATTTTGTGGTGGTGGTTGGAGAATGGGGGTATTTTCAACTGGATTAATTGGTAATTTTTAAAATAAAAATTATTATATTATATTATATTTGATAGTACCTAACTAGGATAAATACAATTTAAATACAAAACAATGAATTACATGATTATAATTTTTTCATATTTCAACAGATTTTAAAGTCGAAGGTCGGCTCTTAGGTTGTTTTGTAATGCAGGAAAACACATTAAACAATATTAAATTCGAACTTCTTAATACTAATATGCCTAGTAAATGTTCTGCAATCTGTAATAATGGTGGATACCCATTTGCAGGAGTCTTAGGGTACTAAAATATTATTTTAGTACATACTATTTGTAAATTATTTTTATTTTTAATAAATAATATTATTTTAGTGTTAATTGCTACTGTGGTAATCGTGCTCCAGAAAGTGAACAAAAAGTACTAGAATCTGAATGTGATACACCTTGTGTGGCTGATTCTAGTAAGACATGTGGCGGTGAAGATAGAATTCAGATATATGATCTCATTAGTAAATATTTGTTACATTATTTGCTAGTTTTGATAAAATGTAGGTAAATATTACATAAAATGTTGATGTATATTTTATAGAAGTGGTCCACACTATCAATTCAACTGAAACAATAAATTTAGTGGATGAATTCAATACTTTAAATTTGGAATCAATTTGGAGTCATGATGTTTATATTGCACAAGAACCAGTATGTAGAAAAATACAAAATAAGTAAACTAGAAACCCTATTTATTGTCCCTACTCAGTCTGTGATACATATAATAAATATACATAATATAACAATAACATAAGTAGACAGATAGATTCTAAATTTGTATTCCTCATTATATAGTTATTACTGATTAATGATACACTGAGCTATGTTATATTATTTCAGTTAATTTTCCTATCATAGTATTTATTATTAAGTTATCTTATTTTGCATCTACTTATACTAGTATTTTCAATCTGGGGGGTTCATTGTATTTATGGTTTGTACACATAATTGGAGAGGCGCAAGTTGTCATCAAGAAGTAAAAGTTGTATTTATTCAATTATATAGTATATTATATATATTTAACATTTTCAATTTATAAGAGGGGACAAGATACTTTTGAAAATCCTCAAGGGGAGGGGGGTAGAACAGTAGAGGTTTAGAATCACTGACTTATACTTATTTAAAAATTTTAAATCAAAAAACCCAATGAGCAATCATAATTTTAATTTATTATTTTTTATAATTCACCATCTCTAAAGAGGATTCAAAAAATAATACATTTTAATATTAATTATAATAAATAATATTGATTGTAGGATTATGAATTTGTTATTTACAATAACTCTGAAAAGAACTCATTTGTAAAAAATGGTGAATTAGTCATCAAACCTACAATTCTATCAGATAACTTTGTCAAGAACGGTTGTTTGGTACTGAAAGGGTATGTATATTAATATATTATAGTCATTTTAAATTGAGATAAATAGTACTTTTATCAAAAAAAAGAAAGTAGGTAACCGCTCTGCTGTAGAGTAGTAGTACTGTATTATACATCTAAATTAAAAACTTATATTTGATGTTCTATTTCTATACATATTTTTGGTTTTTTAGATGTACAAAGTATGATGGATCTTCTGGGTGCTCAATGAATGCTTCATCTTATAATATAATACCTCCTATAGTTTCATCTAGACTTATCACAAAAAATCATAGATCATTTCTTTATGGAAATTTAGAGGTAATAGCTAAATTCCCAACTGGAGATTGGATTGTGCCAGGTAAATTGTATATTACCTACATTATTGACTAAACTAATCGTTCAAAAAGTTTCTTATTTAATTTTAAATATCTGTTGTTTTAATTTAATTTTTATAGAAATAGCTTTGATCAGTACAAATAATGAACAAAATAAATTAGTTTTGGGTACATCATTTGGAAATAAAGATTTAAAATGTAATAGTATTGACGAAAGTATTTCTGTTCTAAAATATGGTTTAAAAATTGATGAACAATACCATTCAAAACCAATTATGATGAAATCAACATCAGCACGGCCCTGGTCTGATGACTATCATACATTTGAATTGTCTTGGTCTAATTACAACATTGTATTTAAAATAGACGGAGAAAGTCACCAACTGGATACATCAAATCTACCATTGGACTTAATATTTGACTCTGATGTATATTAATTAGTTATTGTGTTAATATTTTATAATAATTATTTTAACTTTGAATTTTTAGTATTACATATCTATTGGTGTGTCAGTTGGTGGTATGACTAATTTCCCTGATGGGTGTTTAAGCAATGGCCGTCCAAAACCATGGAAAAACTTTGATACTAAGGTTTACATTCTTCCTTATTAAACATATTTATATAATATATTAAATCATTTTTTTAAAAATATTTTAGGCTTTGTTAAATTTCTGGAAGGACAGATATAATTGGATATCCACATGGAATGATGAAAAATCATCATTAAAAGTAAAAAGGATCAAGTTTACAGAGCAAGATAATATTTAATTTTAATGAACACGTAAGGCATTAAACAAATGTATTAATAAAATATTATGTTTAATTTCAATAAAATTAATTTTATATTTGGATTAAACTTTAATTTAAAAAAAAAAAATTAACATTTTTGCTAATTAAACTACCTATACTTTTATTAGATTTTATTTTCATAATACGTTGTTATCATGAAATCATTAACTTCTTATATTATTATAACAATATCTTATATTCATATATCAGTTTAGATATAATCAATACATTGACATATTGTATTATTTATATTTATAATTAATGGTTGTATTCAATTTCTTTTAACAAATATTCACTATAATATATTTAATTATATGTGGAAAGATTTTTTTTGTTTTTGTCTTCTCAATTTATCATTTATTTATCTATTTATTTACCTTATACATACCAGTAATACCTATTCATGTACTTAATATTTAATGACTAAATATATTTATGTACCTATAATGGATTTATAACAACAGGTAATTTTCAGGTACCTACCTATATTATAGGTATGCATATTATTATGATTGATGCAAAAAACATTAGGGTTATTTTTAATATGATGTGTATTTAATATATTTTGATTGTGTAGTTTTTTATTAGAATTCCTAGATATATCTAATTAATTATTATATTATACTTATTGATTTTTTTTATTTATAAAAGTTGAATAGTATAATAACTGACCAATTTTGACATTATTTGTTTATGAAATTTCAAATACTATAGAAAGACTCAACAAATCTAATATATTTTAGAATCCAAAGGTGGGCATTAACTAGTTAAAAAGTTAATGTTTTTTAACTTTTTAACTTAACTAGGTAGTTAGTTTATTTTCTAATCAACTTATGAACTTAACTAGTTTAATTTACAGTTGAAATAACTAAGCTTTTCACAGTTGATTTAAAAAATCCATTAAGTTAAAAACATTTTGAAATTTTTTGTTTATACGTAAATATTACTATATAAGTATAAAATAAAAATATCCAATACTATAATAACACAAACTAATGTATAAATTATATAGTTTAGTATATATACAATATAAATGATAATATTATGCCGTTCTACTTATAGACAAAATATTATGAATTTAAATAACATTCACTCTTTATGTTATTTACATACTAATTTTAAAAAATAGATTAACTTTTTTTAAACTGAGTTGATGAGAAAAGTTATTTTGCGCGATAAAATCAAATTTCGTAAAAATTTAAACTTAAGATGCTCATACCGAATTTCTATAAAATATTATAAAATAATTACTATAGATTTTTATTAAATAACCTTCAGATTCCTTTTCTGTAGTATAATAATTTTTGATAAACTTTGTACTGAATTTCCAAACACCAAAGATACGTTAGGTTAGGTAACTTAACCTATTACAAATGAGTAATGACAATGATACAAGATAGTTAAGAATTACAATTATTATTAAATTTTGGTTTTAAGCTAAAACATTATTACTTATCTGATTGTCCTGATCCATACATTTTTGTAATTTATAGTCAATTATAATTTTAATGATAATGAAAATTTCTAATAATATAATGTCCCTATTGAAGATTCCAGTAGTAGTGTCGATATTGTTTGCTTAGAAGACATAGGTATTGTATAAACTATAAAAATTGTTTTGTTTGTTGCTCAAATAATTTAATACATTAATTAAAGCTTTAAGCTTTATATAGTGATGCATATAACTATATTTTCCTATGATTCTTTTAACTTAGATAGGTACCTAATGCTTTAATACTTAAACTATTATCTAAATTGCTTGAGTTTTTTCGTTGAAATATATTAAAATATATATTTTATATTGAAATATAAACTGGAGAACAGCAAATGTTCTTTCAATTGACATAAGTTAAAAGTGTTTGTAAAATGTCCATAAATTAAATTGAAAATTGAATTCGTTTACTTTCATGTTTAAATAGTATAAAACAAAACCATTTATTACGTTCACTTATTTTTGTTATAAAGGAACACCAAACACGTTTAACTTTATAGTATTAAAAAAAAATAACGAATTCATTCCTACGATGAGTGTAATTATTTGTTTATTATTAATTTTTACGTCGAGAGTGAATTTGTTTTTGATTACGTACCTATGTAATAATTATTAATTAAATAACGTGAAATTACCTTAATACCTAATATATTATTAAATCAAAACAAAATATCTCTACCAAAGTCCATTATAATCCCTGGGATTTACGTCAAAATACATTAGTTACTAACATTATATTCAAACGATTATACATCGACAAATACTAAAATATTTTGCCTTGATATTGAATATCAGTATGATGTTCAAATTATTAAGGTTTAGTTAATTAGCGTTAACAGGTACGTATTAAAGTATTTAAGCTATTTATAATAATTAAAACATGTTTACAAAATAAAACCTATATAATAAAATCTATATCTATCCATGCTTAAATGATGAATTTTTTTGATATTTAAATTTTTAAGTCAGAAATTAGTATTTTAAGCTTGTCGCTTAAATATTGTATCACAAAATACATTCTATAAGTCCAGTGACGTTAATAGGCTGATGACTACGTCCAAGCTGCAATGCACTAGGTATTTTTATCATATCTTATATTTTGCATACTATTTGGTAGTTGTATGTAAAATATATGCATAATAATATAATATAATATATTATTTGTAATATTGTTATGTATAAAATAATAATTTTATAGAAGTGTCAAATGATCAACCCTATCAATTCAAATGAAACAGATTAAGTGGACACATTCAGTAGGTAGGTATACCTGCTTTAAATTTAAAATTGATTTGCAGGTGTCAATATTTATAATGCACAAAATCAAGTATGTAAAAAAAATGCAAAAGAAGTACACTAGACATTAGAAAACTTATTTATTTTCTTTACTCAATCTTTTATACCTATATGTATATAAACATAATAATTAATAATATATTCTCTGTCCAGCGAGAGAACGCTCCGATTCTGCATATCTTATCCTGCATCACCCTGGTGCCTGACGTTTGGAGATGCGTAGAAAAACCGATTTTGGTATTATTTTTAATAAGGTGTCCATAAAAATATTTATTGTTATACAATATTTATTAACCAAGTTCATTTATTTCCGAGTAAAAGATACGAGTATATAATGTAAAATTTGCATATTGTATTGTAGATACCTACTTACGGATATGGTTTGCCGAGTTATGAAGCGAAAAATGACGCAGCAAAAAAATTTTTTGGACAAGTTGGCATCAATCTCTGAAATAAATGACTATTTTCTGAATTCAACAATCAATATTTTTTGTTTATTTAATGTTTGTCGAGCCATGGAGCCGATAAACAGCCAATAAATATCTACTGAAGAATGGCTGCAATTCATCGGGTTCGACCATCGCATTGGTGTGCTGCAGTGGTTTCGGTATTATATTTCTAGAATAACTGTTTCTGTGAGCGAGTCTCGTGTCATGTACCGATATGGCGATACCGTACTATCGTGAACAGTACAATCCTTTTCAATGGGCATGAAATTCATCATTCGGTGATAGAAAAACTACCGTGTAAGTTTTGGCAAAGCTGAGTCTGTATGGACTGTATGTATGTATGTCACAATAACAAATTACCGTCCTCGGGGCGACGTTCTCGTTACAGTCAATTATCGCTGCACTGTTGCAGTTACGATTTGGCTGCACTTTGTACTTGTAATTACATTGTAGATAGGGAAACAAAATATTGCTGTTTGAGATAAACAACGATAAATGCGCGTTTTACGATTATTACTGCTTAAGAATAAATTGCAGATGAAAATTTATACGATGAAATAAACAATCAATCTGTTTTTGGGCAAAACCTATGCACGTAATAGAAACAATAGTATAATATAATATTACTTATAATAATTGCGCTATATAATGGTAACGTGATCTATTCGACTGCAGGCTGTTAATAAATGTGAAACATAGGTAGGTATAGTATAAAATATTATTATTGTGATCACCAGTGCTGTGGATTTAATGTTGTAAAATACAACTGCTAAATATGTGTGCACTCGTTTAATTTCGATATTATCATATTATGCAGTAGTGGAACCTCGTTTATCGATTGGGGACGAAAAAAAATATATACATCGAAAATTCGACTTATAGTGGTTCGAGTTATCGAGAATCGAGTTTCTACTGTACTAATACAGAAGTAGTATAATATGTTAGTTCCTTCTGTATCCCCCCAAATCTGGTGAGTCCGGTTACCCCACCATCCTTATCCTCCGCGCGATCACGGTATAAGAGGATATAATAAAATTATCTTCTATACCGTGGCGCGACTGAGCGTCCCCCTATCCATCAATGTCTATCACGTAAGCTTTGCACCCTCTTCTCATCACTCACACACATAAGCGCCATTGCGCCAAGTTTTGAAAATATCATGGGGGGCTCACTACACTTGTACTGAAGTTTTACATAGCTAATTTCATTTTAGAGCTCCAATATACCAAACTCATGGGGGGGGGGCGCAGCCCCCGAATCCCCCTATACTCGGAGCCCCTGCCCACACACACAGTACACACACCTATGACTATTGTATTTACTTCCAAAATCAATGAAAATTATAGTCAAGTTTAAAGGCGCAGCCAAATATAATAGGTATACTCCATAAGATTTAATTAAAATAATAATATACTGATATTTAAAATCAAAAATAGAATAATATATATACTCTGTTATTATTATTATTTTAGATTCTGAATGAAGTGATGAATGTATTGATTTTATAATGATGTGTGTACAGCATAACTTGTCGAAATAATGCTTTAATATCAAACTTCAGGGGTGGATTTGGATTCCAAAGTGAATATTCTTGGTGCATTTAGAAGTCAAAAGTAAGAATTTTCCAACAGCTTCCAAAAAAAAAATAATTATTTATATGGTTAAAACTCAAAAACGAATCACTGTAAAATGTAAATAGGCACTTGAAATTTCCCCCAAATATTTATATTAGCGTTATCTATAAACAGTTAAATTTTCAAAATATTTTGGATGTTTTTGAGTTATTTATAGACAACTGAAATTTTCGATTTTTCTAAATGTTTTTTTTAAGTGTCGATAAAAAAAATGTGGGAGCTCAAAAAAATTTGAAAATTTAATTGAAGGTTTATAATTCGTTCTTATTGTAGTTAAAAAAAATCAAAAATTGTTAGTAAACATTTTTTTTATAAGCGTTCAAAGTTCAAATTTTTACAAAATAGGTCAAAATTGTGAAAATTTACAAGTAATTTTGTAGTTGAAAATTCATTACATTTTTAGTATTTATATCTATGATCAAAAAATTCAACACAAAATTTTCCATAAGTTTTCCTTCAAACAACTACCTATAGAAAAAACTCAAGTGCCATTATGAGAAAAATTTTATTAGCGTATACATTTTACGATTATTTACAACCAAATAATTTTAGAATTTTGTTATATGGTTAAAAATTACTTGAGAACTTGAAACATTCTCCAATTGTTTACATTGCCATTTTCTGTACATGATTTAATTTCGAGGTATTCAGGTCATTAAAACATAAACCAACCTTTTCACCACTTATAGTGAAAATATATCTTAGGCTGACAAATGGTACAAAATTGTTCTATTTCTAGATAAATTTTTAGCTTCATAAATATTTAATAATAATAACAATAATAATACAGGCTAGTAATAACTAATAACTAATAAATATTTAGAAATATGTAAAAAGAATCGACCGATTGTATAACTCACCAGTTCAATATGTTACTGACGCTGAAGGTGGCTGAAAGAATTAATGTATCGTTAAAAACAAAACCCATGGGAGAAAAAAACATATATTATATTATATATTTAATATTTTTTATCACTTCTATATTACGATATTATTATTTATTATACGCCATTCATTTTTAAAAATAACATTTTTTAATACGAGTAGTAACCTGGTTACAATATTATCCCTCATATTATAAACGGTACCTGATTAAAAAACCTGAAATTTCGACATCGGTATGAATGCTACTAGAACACTAGGTACTTAAATAATATATTATTACTCGTTTTTAACCAATCATCAACGTAACATGTTCTATAATAACTAAAATATTATTGGATGATTATGCAAAATTTAAATACTAAGTATACACTTTTTTTTTTTTTTTTTAATTAAAAAAACGATACACGTAGTATTCTATTACACGAATGTAGCAGATAGTTTTGTATTGATAAATAATATAATATAATTACGATTCTGAAAGATTATCATTCAATTTTTATATTATTATAGGGTAAATTGTATAATGTCTTAAGACAATTAATTAATAGTTCAATCATAAAGAAATTCAAAAGGTACCTATTATTTTATGAAAATTAAAATATAAGAATCTGTTTTGTTCATTGTGCCATATCAACAATATATATATATTATATATACTATATAGTAGTATAGTCAGTATAGTCCTATAGTGTAATGCGTATCACATAGTATAGCCTGTCGGGAGTTAAACAATGTAGATTTATGCAATTACCATATTATGTCATGTATAATACAACACACTGTATATACAAGTAATATGAGCGCAGTAACAATTTAAAAAAAAAAAAAAAACAATCAAACAATCAAACGTCGTATTAGATGTAACCTATATATTACTAATAATGATATCGAACATAAAATATGTATATAATTATACCTATACGTATATTTGTATGGTATTTAAATTATTATTATAAAGTATGTAACATTATTTATAGTAGCGATAAAGTACCTATAGAGTTTTTATAACAATTAAATTTTAAACTTCAGCATTAGCATAGCGATGTTTAACCATTATATAGTTTTCTAAGATATTTGTGATAAGTGATAACCGATAAGACAAGTAACGTGTAAAAATAATTTTTAAACAAAAACCTACTACGTTGATACTGTTGTGACCTATACGTTGTTTTATACTACATTATTCAAGGAACTACCTTGAGCTATATTCATTTCAATTACTATAGTTATGTACCTATCAATATAAAAATAATATAATACATTCAATAAATTTATAATACATTTAACCATATTAAAGTGTTATTCCGTGTTACATGTGATATGCGGGATATATTATGCGGGGAGTGTGAATGATAATATGTAAAAAAAGTATGCTAATTCCTACACGGTGAAAAAAATAATTTGGTCGTCGTATTTTCATTTGGGTAAAGATTGGTTTTTAAAATTCAAAAAAATATAGGTTAGCATAGGACAATGTAAGAAATGGTTGGCGCATTTTATTGAACTCTTTTTTCAATCTAGAAGAAATGGAGGAGGGTTTACAAACTATTTTATTGCAGTGAAACCCGAAATAAAACTTCACCAATAATCGAATTTTGTAATTATTACTCAAAATACAATTTTGCATCAAATAATAGTATTTTTCCATCGAAAGTATTAGCGCGGTCATCTTCTGAGCGGACTACACGTACGACGCATTTGAAAGTGTTCATACAAAATTTATATAGGTATAATCTATAGTTATTTGTAAAATATTTTTAAAGTTACTGAAATTTTAAATTTCTTCTTGATCAATATGTATAAGTATGAGAACTTCAACTTTTAACATGTTAAGAATAAATATGAATTTTTGATTTTTTAAGACAATTTAAAAGTTTTTAACCTGATATTAATTGTGTTGAAACTTGTACATTTTTTTACCTGTTAGGTCTTGTGTAGGAGCATTATGAATGTAAATACAGTCGGTGTAAGGCGATTGTAAGCTCCGTTAGAATACCAGTTAAATAAAAAGGTCTTTTGTAAACTACGTCAGTTTTATATCCTTACCTGAAATGGGTGAATAGTAACACCGCCAATGTTAAGGATTTCCCACATTAAATACATTGACATCTGTTGTAGTGACAATATTGAAATTGCTAACATTTATAGGTAATAGTTTAATCATTTTAATGCGTCGAATAATTATGTAAAATATTTTTAAATAATTTTTTCTACAAATTGTATCATTTGTATCACATCATTTTAGTCCACAGTTCAGAATATTATAAACAAAACATATCTATTTATTTTATGATTATAACGATTATTTATTATTCGAGTTTAAATATATATGTATATAATACACATTACAATAATATTACATATTTGACGTGTTTAGACAATTAGGTACTGTTTTTATTTTTAGATTCTGAACGAAGTGACGAATGTATTGATTTTACAATGATGTGTTTTTTTTTGTTTTTGTGTCTGTGAACATCATAACTAGTCGAAATAATGCTTCAATTTCAAACTTTGGGGGTGGTTTCCGATGGAAAAGTGATTATCCTTGGTGCATTATATAGGTCAAAAGTAAACATTTTCCAACAGTTTTCAAAAAAATCGAGAAAAACAAAAAAAAAAGTGACGGAAAACGGGAATTTTTACGCAAAACCAGTTTTCGACCAAATCGATTTTTTTATATGGTCGTAACTCAAAAACTAATCACTATAAATACTTAAAATTTTCATCACATGCTTATAAAAGTACTTGGAAATTTAATATAAAGTTTCTCATAAGTTACTCTTATATACTAGCTGATTTAAAAATTATAAGAATACATAGGCACAATTTTTTTTTAATAGCATTTGAAATTCAAATATTGACAAAAATTCGTCAAAATCATGAATATTTGCAAATTATTTTATAGGTATCATTCATAAAAAAATTTGCATAAGTAGCTTAGAGTTGAGAATTCAATACAAGATTTTTCATAAGTTTAACTTACAATAATTTTATAAGAACCTAAATTTTGGTGTATTTAGGCCATTAAAACATAAACCACTTTTTTCACCAACCACTGGAAATTATATCCTAGGCTTACAAATCATTTTTGTTCAGAATCGTTTTTCGTATACAATGATAACTATCATTGGATTAAAATTTAATACTCCTATAATATATTATAGTGATCCACACGACACCTTATGTACAGCAGAGCGGTACCCACTTACCCGTTTTTTTTATTTATAATTTATATTAGTTTAATTCCGCGCGTTACCAGTTTTTTTCCTAACGGAGTATACTAAACAGTTACTTATTTCCGCTTATTTATTTATTAGTAATAATAATTAAGTAATAACTAATAAGGTACCTATACTTAATATATTTTCAGAAGATCTACAAAACAGCATATGCATACATTATCTTTTATATATTGGATATACTACCTGGAAAGAAGGTATTTGCATTAATCAATAGATAAAAAGACATGTATTAAATGAGTTTGTGCCGTTTTTTGTTGTAGAATACTATGGACCATTTGGGTGACCAGGAATTGTTTCACAATGAACCTTTTTTTTCAAACGTACACTGTAATTGAGCCATTACAATTTAATAGAATACGTAGGTATGAATACATAAAAACCAGGAAACGAACTTTTATTCAAAGAATTTTTTTTTCAATGAATTTGAAAAATCTGTATTGTATTATTTCAAAAATAAATTTACAATTTATTAATTCTATGTATACTTAGGTCTAAGTTTTAAGTTTTATATTGAGTGTTTAATTTTTAAAAAAAATGCTAAAATTATACGTACTTACTACTTAGGTACCTATATAACTTATATTTTTAGAATATATACTTGATGTATATAATAGTACCTACAGTGTCCACTATCTATGTTCTGAAATAAACATTTTTACCCGACATACAATGTGACAGTTTCCCAGATAGGTATAATGTGGCAAAATTACCAAGTGCCCGTCCGTACACTTCTCAGTCCAATACATATGTATAATGTATATTATATTAGTATACTCTATCTATTGTAAGTCACGACTCGTGACCTATACGTATGGCAGGCAATATATAAATCAACTATAAAAAAATGATTGGAAAATTTTTGGTATTGTTGGGGGAGGAAGGTATAACCTCCTAATAACCCATTAAATATGCCACTTATAGTAATACAAATTAAAAACAATAATGCATTTCAAAATATTACTTTCAGCTTTTCACTTTTATAAGTATCACTGTCCACTAGTAATACATTATTTTATTTATAAGTATTTATTAAAAAAACAAGATAGCGTCGATGTAAAGCTAGCGGTTCCGTTGTTAGCTCTCAAATGCGGGTGACCACCTGGGAATTATTTAGCAACACACATGCCATGATCCTGTATGTCCTGCCTAACCATAATCGTCAAAATAAAAATAATATCTAACTAAAATATCTACTGACATTATAATAATATATTATATTTTATGTGAATAATATCAAATATGAATGTGTGAGAGATGCCGCCCTAGAACAAAAGTCCCTTTTGCAACTGCGTTAATCCGTTCCTGCAGTGTACATGCACGTAGTATATATCACTCGTATGCACATTGCTTATACAACAGGTACTTGCATTTATTTACACAAGCATGTGTCTTGCTTCGCTAGTTTCTATTCATTCTAACAGAGTATTGTTTACGTAGCTGCGTTTTATTTGTACAATACATTTGAAAACAATGATAACGCATTAAAAAAACAATTCCCAGATGAAATCAGTTTCTAAAGCTCACAACTTTTTTTTATATTTTAAGTTACTATAAAAATAATAACACAGTATTTAAGGATTTGAAAAATGTGTTAATATATAGTTAGTATTGACTAGGACCTAACTATTATTAATTAGTACACACAAGCAATATAATACTATTATATTATAATCATGTATATGAACTTAAATACCTAAGTGTTTAAATTTTAAAAGTTACAAAATATTGGCGATTAAAAATATAATATGTTATTTGCACCATTGAAAAAACACGCAAAAACTATAATATACAAATAGTAATAAGTATCTAATAACAGTATTTACCATTAATTGTCATATATTATCTACAGCAGAAAATATTTCAACGGAGATTTTGATAAAACCTAATTTCAAAACAGAGCCTGTGATTTCTAGAAAACTGTTACCGTCTCGGAGACTCCGGAGACTGCCTAAGATTGATATTTTGAACAGAATTATTGGTATTTTATCAAGCACGATATTTATTATTTTATATTGTTGGAAGGCAATTACACAAATGTAAGTACTTAGTCTTGTTTATCAACAACGGATATTCATTTAAAATATAGATTTATATTTTAGTGAAGTGATAATATGAATCATAATCGATGTTTAAATATTGCGTCACACTTACATATTACGCAAAAAAACATAAGTGTAACTGTGTAAGCATTATTTTTGGCCAGTAACTTATCATCGAGTTTTCTTACTAATACAATTTAGGATAAGTTATGTACATTTCACATATAGTACACATGACTTTATACCAATTTATTTACTTTTAAATATTAAATAACCATAATATACCTAGGTATTGACAAAAATATTGATGTTTTATTTATTTTGACATTTTTAGATGGTAATAATTTGACAAAATAGGAAAGCGGTCTATTCGGTCTAACAATGTTTGAAATCTTTTTACTGACCGACAAAATTCCATTTCAAAATAAGTATTTTTATGACATAATGTATAATAAATATAATATAATAATGACGTGTATGGAAATCAAACATAAAACGTATTATGATATAATACAGTCAATTATAGTACGTCGCATTAATTTATTGTACATAAATATAATACATGGACTTCGTGCCTTATTCTTTGTACAATTATAAATATTTAATTAAATTTAACTTATTGTATAGATGTAATGTATAGGTATCGAAGGTGTATTAAAGTATTACAATTAAACATTTAACATGGAATTTCATAGTACAATTATTTCGTTAATAATCTATTATATAATTGAAATAATATCGTTTGGCGTAAAAAAATTTATAATCTTTTTTCTCTTTTACAACCATACCCATAATAATAATATAATAGTATCAATTATCGACCGTTAGCTAACCGTCACTTCTAAACAAGACGTAGGTATAGGTACTAAAGTTTTGGCGGATAGTTGAATATTAGTGCGTATAAGAAGTCGAGGTGCTTACGATCGCACAATTAATAAAAGTAGAGACTTTTACAGCGGAGGCGGACTAAAAGTACCAAAGTTCGATTCAAGATGGCGTTTGTCAAAAGCACACGTAAATCGAGACTCCCGTGTGCCGATTGATTCATCTCCAGAAGACGTAGTTCGCGTCGTTTGCCGAATAATAATGATGGACGAGCGCCGGCGATCGACGCCGACCGCGCCGTGACTTTATAAATAATAATATATATGTGAAGAAAAAAACCTTTATTAACGGGTATTAACGCGTCGCGTACAATAATAATATTAATAATTATTATTTATCGTATGGAATATTATTATATTATATCGCAGATGGACATCGCGAGTTGGCCGTGCCAACTGGTCTCGGCCACCGGGAGCGGTCACGTCGCCGCCGCCGACCGGATACACATTTTTATAATGATAATAATATTATTAGCACGACCGTCTGGCGGCGGCGGCGGCAACAGCTGAGTTCCCTCAACCCGACGACCGTGCCGCTGTTCCGACGACTCGATCAGCCTGTTCGTGAAAACCGTCGTCGTCGTCGTCGTCGCTGCTAAACGTTTATCTCTCTCGTCCGGCGGATTCGACAGCCGCCGTCACACCCGTACGTCCCTCGGCACCCGTCCCGCCAGCGATTTGGTCACGGCCTCCCCCCCCACTCCCCTCCCGACGACAGCGGTCCGCCGCCGCCGAGCCCCACCGACGACGGAACGCGGGCACCCCGAGCACGAACCGGCGGCGGCGGCGGCGGCGTTAGTGGGGGGGCCCGCTCCTCCACTCGTCGCGGACGGCTATTGTGACGCGGCGGCGGGCGGGTGGAGGCGGACGAGCGCCTCCGTGTGTGTGCGCGTACGTACCGTACACGTAGTCGGCACGCACACACAGATACGCACACGTTCGGCAGCGCCGCCGGTAGTATTGTGCAAGTGTTACACGCACACACACATACGTTAATGCGCGTAAAACACACGCACGCACACAGTACGTCCGTACTCGGAGTTCGAGCTGAGCTGACGTCTCCCGAACGACGATTGTGATTTTCTTCTAAATTTTTTTTTCGCCTCCCCCGACCCACGTTTTTCGTGGGTATTTTCAAAAAATTTTTTTGAAGTTATACTTCTTTTTTTTTTTTAAAATTTTTTTCCCATTCCGCTAGTAAATCCCCATCATCGTCGTCGTCATTTGATTATCGAATTCGTTTCGAAAAAATCACGTTTGCGGTCTCGTCGTAGTCGTCGCCGCCGTCGCCGTCGTCGTCGTCGGTCGCCATCGCCGCCGGCACGTACTGCTGCGCGACAAGTGCGCGGTCCACGACGTCCGCCGCGGTCGGCCGTACGCGTGACATTACGTTACCGCCGTCCACCGGCCGCCGTCGTCGTTTCCGCGAGCGCGCTCGTTCCCCGTTTTCGTGCGCTCTCGTCCGCGCTCGGCCCCCGAAAATCGGCGACCGTCCGCGCGGAAAACGACCTGTGCAGAGGAGTTTCGTAATACGTCACGTCGAACGCCACGCTGCTTTTGAAAAAACTACACACACTCCTCGTATATTTTAATAAAAAATCAAATATCGAAAACGTAAATTGAAAAAAAAATAAAAAAAAAAAATCGCCACCGTCCGCCGCGCGACGACCGTAGACGCGAGAGCGGGCGCGCGCGCGCGCGCGCTGGCGCGTGTGCGGCACTGACACGCACGGTCGCTCTGTGCGAGAGGAGCCGCGAGAAGTGTAGTCGTTGCTCCCACAGCGACGACGGTGACCGCCGCGGACAGAGAGGAAACGCGCACATTCGCCCACGGCCATGGCGGGCATTCAACAGGTCAGAACCGGCGCGGACGACGGCGTACGCTGGACGCAGACCGTCAGCTCCACCACCGCCGCCGCCGTCGCCGTCGCCACACCCGGCACCACCAAGAGCAAGACGCATCCGCCGCCTTTGCGCACAAGTAAGCCCAAAAAAAAAAAAGAAGTTTTCGTTCGCTTTTCGCGCGATTCCGGTTCGTAATTATTATTGCGTATTTCGAATATTATCGCGATGTCGTGTTTTGTAGTTAACGCACGACCGCGTTGATAAGCCGCCACCGATGTCACTGATACCGCGTTAACCCTGCCCATGCGCAACAGGTCGCTGGCGGTGGTGTAACCGGTGGCTGTTGCCGCCGCCGTTATCGCGACAGCGCTATTATTATTATTATTGTTTAATGGTAGTTATTAGCAGGATAATATCGTGTCACGCGTTGTCGGACACCGCAATGAGAATAGAGTAATAATAATATTGCATCGTATATGAAATTTTTTTTCGCACTGACATTGGCTTATTTAATTGTTATTGTCGTCGCTGTATCGCCATCGCAATATAATAGGTATTATATTATTGTTTATTATACGAATCGACCGATCGCCGCGACGTTCGACGTCAATAAAAATATTATGTCCGCTACGTATACTTATATACGCATCACGTACTTCGTACGTATATCTTGTAAACCGTCGTTGTCGTATCTCGTTCTCGTCGCATGATGCCACCGTATTAATTATTTACGTAATCGGTTGTTTTTTACTACTTGTTTTTCACGCGAACGCACGCCGTCGGTCGAGTAGGCACTCGAAACGTGCGAACCGGCGATATATTATTTCGCCGTCTACGTTAAAAAAATATATATATTTCAGATTATCTTGCGGTTAAATCCTTGCCGCACTGTCTGCCGTTATCTCGAGTCGCTCCGAAATCTCCGAATCACTACAACGCGTCTCTATACCGGCTAATGTACGTTTAGCTGATATCGACGTAGTTATAATACGTGTAAAATGGTTTTTATAGATACTTTGTAGAGCTGAAAAGAAAATCGAGCCGTTCGAGAGCTGCGAGTATATCTCGTACCTACGCAATAGTCGTATTGTACGAGTTTTACGAAAACAAAACCATCAAAACCATGACCGTCTTTCGACTTATCGCGGCGTTTCCACTTTTGATTTTCGAGTGATTCGATCGTGTTCTGTGGTGCGCTTGTGATTCGGATAAAAACCTCTGCAGTCGCGTTCCACTTCGCGTGTCTCGTGATATTATTCGTAAATCCTTCCCGGTTCCCATCCTCATTGTTTGAAAAAAAGGTACCTCACAATCAGGCGGTTATTGTTTCATACCGATATTTAATTCAATGATATTATACTGTGTACGTATATTATGTTAAGCGCGGCACGCGCGCACGTCTGCGCCGATTTTTTTCTTCTACGATTAAGTATAAAAAAATGTGAGAATTCGTCGGGATCGCGTCTGTGACCGCGGTGACCGAAATGTGTAATCTTTGATGTGGAGTCAATGAGCTCTGCGCACCGTTTACGAAGTTTACGATATTGTGAACCGACACACGGTTATCGTGAAAAAATAATATAATAGTTGTTCATACTTCAAATACGTCTTATTACGCATGGAACTTAAGTCGTGTGTATTTGCTATACTGGCGTTCAGACGGTATTGTGACATGTAACTTATTATAGATAGGCACACATATTATCACAGCCGAAGTACATAATGTACGCGATTTGTTGTCATTTTATAATAATTTATCGCACCACAACCATATACCTGCCGAGCCGTGTGTATGAAATAGGTAGGGTACACTATTGTTATACGTCTTTAAACAGCGTTTCGGATGTAATATCTATTCCAATACCACGATAGTGTTTTCTGGGTATTTTTTAGTGTCAGTATGTCTATATTAAACAATATCACGCGTCACATTGCGCGCTCACAATGGGACAATTAATTTTAAAACAATCGACATTCCACGGTGTGCAACGCGCGGCCGTTTTATATTATAAACGAAAACCGTTTTATAATAAGACCATTGGATTCCACACCGCAATCGCAATAGATATTATTACTCGTAATAATAATATAATATTATGTAATCTCGTAATTATATATTTATGATATTATCGATCCAAATGAAAATTATTCGCCATCGACGCCACGTACACTGCAGCAATCGTAATTACACGTTTGCCGCGGGGTGTCTGCACTCGGCAAACGTGACGTACTTGCCGGACGACAGACCGAAAAAAAAAGAAAAAAAAGAAAAAGAAACATTTGTCCTAACCGGCGGTGTTCCGGACGATAACGAAAAATAAAACCATACCAAACTACATACCTGAGTGCGGTATGAGACCGAGAGAGGTTCAACAATGAATACAATAAAATAATTTTCTATAGAATAGCGGTGTGCGCCTTCGCCGTATATACGTAGAAGAGTTTTACAAAATTTGTAGTGGTGGCATAGAATCGTATAGGTTAAGCAGACCCCTGTGCCCCTCTGTGCGGTTAATTATACGCTTTCGACGACAAAGAAAAAAAAATATTAATTATTTTATGGCATTTATTTTAAAACCTATTTTTTTTTTAACTTTCTTAATTCACCAAATGCTCCGGAATCTGAAACCAATGGTCTTGAAATATATTGTTAATTCTTAGCCAAATTTTCACTATTCGCGTTTATAAAAAGAAAGTTTGCTATAAGCAGAATGTATAGATATAGTTACTATGTACACTACTGGTGATAATTAATTGAGGCTTAGGGTATATTATATATTATCTGATGATTTTTGTCCACTTCTTTATTTGGCATCAATCTCAAAACCGACTACTTACAATTAATAATTTTACCAATGTAATAATTTCTGGTATTTCTAATGCCTCAAGACTTGAGATCTGTTGTTTACATTATGTATACATTTTTATATGTGTAGTTTTCAATGATATTTTAATAATTATGTCTTTAATCTTTTATTAGCATATTAAATAAGAAATATTTTCAAAATCTATTTGTACGAAATAATTCTTAACGTAGATTAATTACGTAGCTTTCTCCTTTTCACTTTTTTGTAGACTAAAAAACTTTATTTTGTAAGGGTCAGTAACGTTGCTTTTTCCGTCTGTTCGCTTAAACCTGTGTAGTGTTATATATATATGGAGAGAGAAAGAGAGAACCGAAGCAGATTATCGGAACGACGAAACGTGTTAAAATATGTAATATATTATAATAAACTAAGAAAATTATGTTTAGTTCGTCGTTATGTTGTCGCGTCGTCGCTACATAATATATTATTTTTATTCAAACGCGTGGGTATGATAATTATTATAATACTGTGCCGGTTTATAAATTTCATTATATGTCCTTGAAATGACCAAAGGGCAGGATTCGTTTGGGCTAATTAAAAAAAAAAAATACAACTTTTTTGATACATATAATCTTGAATTATATTTCATAGTCTGTAAAAAGATAATAAAATATACTAAAATATATTAACTATTTCATTCGAATTTGCCTGTGAAAAAAAAAACAATTAATATAAAATACGATATTACTTAGAGATGATTGATGGTTTTAGAGTATCTTCACGGACAAATCGGAGTCGATGTATGTGTATATTTCTCTGTGAACTAATTCAACCGAGATGAGCAAACCGCTTGTTGCGGATTTAGAACTTTGTGTATCTTCGAATGTGGTTAAAACTATTTCTTAAACATTTCGGGTGTAGTGGTATCTCTAAATACAGTATGAAATTTCTTCAATATAGATCGAGTAGTTATTGAGTACATAATCTATAAACATACATTAAGTTGTATATACATATAAAATATATTATATATGAAAATCTCTTTAATTTATAAAACAAACAACAACTTATGTGTGTATAAACAAAAAAAATTTAATCGATTTTCACGGTCTTAAACAATATTCATGTGTGGTTTATGCATATAAAAGTTTGAAAGCAGAGCTTTGAATATTACTCGAGTTTTAAGCTATATATGTTTGCAAAATTTAATGTTTATTGGACATTTGTTCAGTAGTTTCAAAGTCTATACCTACTAAGTCCTATACAACTAAGCACGAACATTAATTTCTATATAATTATAATTAGTACTGTTCATTCAATTTTACATATTATAATCAATAATATTAGGTATTTTATAGTTAAATATGTACCTATAATTAAAATTAACCGACTATCACTTCTTATGAAGATTATTTTTCAGTCATTGTCCATCAGACTAAAAACATACAACTCACTTCTATGTTCTGTTTTTATACTGAAGCTATCTCCTTAACAATATTGTTCTATAATGGTTTTAACAGATCAAAGTTATTAATTTAAAATTTGTAATGGTTTAATCAAATTATTGAATATTGTTTACCTATTGTTTATGCAATATATTTTTATATTTTTAGGGCCTGTTTTGTTTAGCTATTAAAAATAATAATAGCAATATATAGATACAAGCTGATAGGCGTAGTATGATCTATTATATTACTATATAATTTAATAAAGACAAATAATTTTTTTTATTAACTTACTAATGATCAATCATCTATTGTCGCAGAGCGTTGTGAAGTTAATCGAGGCGCGACGCCTGAGTAATGAACATACCCGCGCAACCCTATAACGTTCTTCTGTTTGACAGAATACTGACTATAAGTCCGGATCGGTGGCGCCGTGAATCAAATAAATAATGATATCAACGCTATTACGCATTGTTGCAGTTACATTATGCCAAAGAGCGCGTAGCGTGAGATACAAATCGACGATAATGAACGATATTTAAATGGGTATTTTACCAAGATTTTGTAAATCCGTCTATGTTTGAATGTATCAAATTCAAAATGAAATGACGACCATAAATATGCGAGTGGTACCTACAATTTATGTCTATAAAGCAAAATCTGTGAATATAGGTATAATCGTTGGTGGTCGGAGGTGATCAAGACTAGTTTTTCCACTGTACAACATTATAATATAATATATGATGAGAAAACTGTTAGCTATATAGATATTATGGGTAGATTAAGATTTGCGGACGACAGTGCAACGCACTATAATAAACTACACTGTACAAATACGAATTTGTACGTGAAACACGAAAAAACCCAAAACTGTAAAGACGAATACACGCAGAGAAGCAACCTTAGTAACCTTTTCATAGGAGTGGTGATTGTCAGAATACGGAACACACCAAATATTCATTCGACTCGAATACTGTAAATATTATATTCGTCTATAACGCAATCCGGCCGTGAGTGATTAAAATCCCTCTGGATTTTGGTAAGAAATATTTTGGAAGGAACTAATTGAACGCGTCTGTTCTTGAATTCCAAAGTAAGGTCCTATGTACATATTATATTAACACTACAAACCATGGGATCGTCGACCACATTGTTTACGGTATAATCTCGACGACCGGGTACCCGAAATATTCCTTGTTGATCATCTATTTTCTTTTCTTTGCGTCCTTTCTCGCCACCCTTCGATTCGCGCCACCTTCTAAACGGACAAAAATAAAAAAATTCCAGTGGTTTTCAAAATAATCGAGGAAAACGAAAAAACAGTAGTTTGTTGTCGTTGATATAACTGATTTTTATTATTTTTTTTTTGTGTAATTCAAAAATAAATAATTGAAAACCCTTGACATATTTTCATAAAATATTTCACGAGCATCATTTACTACACATGATGTTATTTTCAAAATATTTCGGCTATTTTTGTTCTATATAGATATTTAAAATTTTCGGATTTAATATAAATAGGTATATTTGTTTTTATTTTAATTTTTATAAGATTTCAACTCTTTAATATTTTCGATTTGTTTTAGACGAAAATTAGGTCGATCTAATCTATTGCTATTAGTAATTGTATAAATTAATATATTATATTATAGAAATGGATGCTGGCTCTAAGCAGCTCAGTGCTCCGTATGCAATGATTGATCATTGAATTCAAATATAAAATATCGATTAGAGTCCTAGATAATTACGATGTACACTCGAAGCCTATTAGGTATACTGTAAACGACTTTCTTGGGTTTTTAAATTTTGTATTAGATTATAATAGCTATATTATAATGTCATTACCATGTTTATATCCAATCATCGATGCGGATAGGGTTACTTCAATTTTATCAATCTTGTTTAATAAATAATGCGCATTAACCTTATATATTCTACAATGTGAATTTGAAAGGCGTTTATACCTTGTTAGCTATTAAGCTCCTAAATTAACTTAACTTAATGCGCATTAACGATTGCATTTAAATGATTTGTTATTGTATGTTTAATAATTAATACAAACCACTTACCACTTATTATTAATCCCACTAAAATTATATCCAAATAAAAGTCTAAAGGTATGGTGAAGAAATTATAGAATATTTTTTAAAAAAAATGGAGGTAATGAAAACGACAAAAAAATATTGAGGAAAATTAAATGCTACGAATTTGTTAAATTGATTGCTATAAATTTCAATTAAACTATAAAAATTTTGTTATATCAAAAACGATTTTGTGAGTGTGCATTTAACTAGAAGACAAAATATTTGTTTTGGTACCCAATACTATAGTATGCGCCGTTATCAATATTACTTTCCTAATTCTTCAAATAAAAACTGCCTATTATAATATAGTCACTATAGTCACTGATAATCAGTAACACTGATCTCGTAGCTTAGCATAAAAGTGAAAATATACGTTTTTTCATGGTAATGAGACAGTGTCCGAAATGGTTGAGTTTTTTCTTTTATTATTTTTTCACGTGGTTCATCGATGATTCTCTCTAGTATAAGCTGTCTATGTGTAATAAATCGTTTACCGCGCGTATATATGTGACGATTATGAATATTTATTACAAAAACGCAAGATATTTTTATGAGAAGTACTCAATATATACATATAACAATTTTGCTTAGCGTGAAAGAATACATAAAATTATTATACATCTACAAGACAACGAACAACATAAATGTGGACGTCATTTCACATGTATTATACATGTATAGCGTTATATATACGGTTATGTACGACCTCAGAAAACATTGAGCGTTAGTAATATATATATATATACACATACGAGAGCATATAATAAAATAAAAATATATAATAATTTCATTATTATTATTATTTTTTAAACGCCCAACGAGCTCTAGGCGAGACCGCATGGCTGGTTAAACTTGGTCATAGACAACCATGTTACTGTATGCCAACTTTCCTACTGTGTAAAGTGGGCGCCACGAGGGCGCCAGCTATTTGTACGCGAAAATATGGCTTACGATAGTCGTTTTTTATTATTATTGTTTTTTGTTATTTGCTTGAGTAAAATTATGTGTAGACCAAGAATTTGGGTTACGTTCTATGTATATACGATCCTTTCACTCATTGATGAATTTGTTATTTACATAATGATTCATAGGTTATACAATATATATATATATATATATAGTTTAGCTTTTTCCTAAATACTTACCCGAGTATCACTGAAGTTATCAGTTGTTATTTAGTGATATTATTCTATTTATTCTTCATCTTCGTGTTCACCAAATATTTGTTTTTATTTTTTATTTTTTGTGTCTATATATTGTGTTTGTATTATTACTATTTAGATAATTCGTATCTAGTCAGCAGGTAGGTGTTAGTTAAAATTTAAAATATATATTTAATAATATATGAGTATATATATAATATTATGGTATGTATACGTAATGACTATCTGTATTAAATTATTTCATTTGGTAACTACTTTTTAGACTACATTTTAGTGTTACTATATACTTACTATATTTTGTCCTTAAATTTGTTTGGCTTCTTTGCTTTTATTTTTAATGATGCAAGTTCGCTAAAACTTGAATAAGATTAAACTAGAAAAAATACTGAAAAGAAAGTAGGTAGGTAGGTAGTATAAAATTAACATTTAGTTTATAACTTATCCTATTATATTTTTAATTTTGTTAAATTAATTATTTAATCTTGAAAAGCTTGAATTTAAAAGTTTTCACGATACTTAGTATAAGTAATTTTTCAAATAAATTGTAATTGGTACCACCAACGTATTTTGATAAATTTTCCAATTTGTCTTGTTAATATTTTTATTTAGAGATGCCAATTGCGTTTGAAAATTTGGTCTCCATTTAACATATTTTACTATATCGTACTCTATATTTATTATTTCGGGATGACGTTTTTTTCTACGTTATCGAAATATGAAGTCGTACAAATGAGTGACACATTCCATCGACGGTTACTAATTATTTATTGTTAACTCTTGCAGCGCTACTCATATGTACATGATTTTATCATGGTACATTGTACTGCAACAGTTATCACTTTCTGACAGGACATTATACATACGAATTAAAACAGAGATATGTGTTTTTTTTAAATTAATAAACAATAATAACGAACCTTTTAGAGTTCTTACAATTTCTATAATACGCTTATTTATTTATACAGATTATTTAAAAACACTGCTATAATAAATATATTATATTATGATCTAGGCCGGTCAGTCATCGAGGGGGTAGTCCACTTTCGTTTTCGAGACAACCAGCGCACACTAACAGGTACAGTAACTTATATACCTACAGATGACATAATATTTTATGCACTATAATACTAAATACATAGTACCTACGTATATATTGTTTGTCTAAAACCTTATTCGGATGATAAATTCTAGGAACTACGTACGTGATTTAATTTTGTAATGTCGTATGCGGCGTGTATATCGGATGAACAAAATATATTATAAGTCGTGACTATATACTGAAAATATGCGTGGATGTGTAACGATCTTACTGCGCAGTCAACGACGGGTGTAACATAGGGTAGTTTTGTGCGTTGATGTACCGTCAGCTTTATATTACGTATATGAAATATTATGATGTATATTGTACACATAATATATTTATTGGATTTTCCGTTTATATGCAAATATGTTCGCGGGGGCAGGGAGTAAGGATGATATAAGCACGTACTTGGTCCCTATATGACTAGCTAATATATAGACAGTTTTATAGAGAAAAAAAATATGTTTAAGAAGAACGAGATGGTCTGAAGGTAGAACATAATATTGTTATAGTCATATATCGTTGTATAGTATAGTTGTGGGTCGTTAAATAAAAGACTGTGGTTTTGGGTAACCATGACCCCGAGTGATATGAGGTCGTATATACGGTGCCTATATATACGTATTCTTAAATTGTCATAATTTTAACGTCGTCGCCACGTATATACCCTGGACCCCCTAGGTTAGCGCACGATAAAACAGTTAAAACTTTAAACAATAACGTTGCCAATTTTCTAAAACAAAAAAAAAATAATAATAATAAAGAAAATCATAATAGTATAAGACAGTAAGACCAGTAATAAATTTAAGCACTTATTAGTTATATTTTACAAGAGGTCTTTACTTTTTTTGTTTTACGATATATATTTTCCGAGAAATATTTTTGTAGCATAATATTTTTTAAGAAAAATAAAATCTACATTTATACCATTTACCGTTTATCCACAGTGTCCTGTCTATATTTTAAATATTGGCAACGCCTACTGTTCATTTCATTGATAGACTAAATATTTTTATAAATATTAATAATAGTTCACAGTTTATAAACATTTGAAGTTAAACGAGTGGCGCAGCGTATCCTTCTATAATACTGGTACCTACAACTCTTCTCACAAAAATGTGAAACTAAAAATTTGGGTCGCCGTCACAGCCGTAGCATGTGGTCGCGGTGTTCTGTGAATTCTTTGAAAAACTCAATATTGCCCGAAAACGAGCTAAAAATATTAAAAAATATCACCCTGTATACATTATACTGTTCTGCAGCCGTATGACGTCAATCCGACGGCGCGAGGACAAAATATATCAATGCACCGCGTATATAATACTATTGAGACGATTTATATTATCATCATCATCGTCTCTCCGTTGTTCTGTCGTGCGACATTGCACGAGATAAAATTCGCCGGCACATACATAAATGCATAATAATATTAATATAATATAACATACTGCGTTCAAATATTATACAAGATCTCAGTGCTCGTTATATAAGTCCGTATGCGCATTTTAAATGTACATAATAATACGTGAATATATTATTATGCAGTACTAATGCACTGCACTGTATACGTATAGTGCTGTTGTACGCGTCGTATACTAAATAATATAAAGCGTATAATTATTATTATTATTGGATTGTGTACAATATCCGTGCGACAGGGCAAACAAATTGAAAATATTCACGAAATACGATGATGATTAATTAATGTAATATTTCATTTAATCTTACACACGCTGCACGTGTTGTATGTGTAATATACCATTATCCGGATACGACGGGGTTGGGTACAACATCGAACGGATATGAATATAATATAACGTACACCGCGTATAATATCATAACCCGTGGGCCGCAGTATAGCTATAAATTAATAAACAGACCATAATAATAATAATAATAGTAATAATAATGATAACAACGACAATGACGATGACGATGATGATGATGAACGATGATGAACTAATCGCACTAATACTGTATAATAGCGCGTATTATAATGAATTGGTTATCAGCGCATTATAGACATTTGCACTCCATCATTCGTAAATACTCGTATATCTATATAACATATACGAATTAACGTCGTAATATAATATTTTAATAACGTCTATACCTACCTAATTTATTGTGTTCGTATTACCTACTACCTACCCAATACGATCGTAGAAACTACGTACTTTTACACGTGCACACGCGCGTACAACACGACCGTTGTTTAAAAAAAAAAAATAAATAAATAAATAAAAAATATACCTTCACATCTCGACTGGTTACGCGCGCGCCGACCACTCTTTGCGCACACCGACTTGAACGGTATCTGCAGAAACGTACGAATAATATTGTTATTATCATCATCATCGACGGCATCGTGCGATCTGTCAGTGCACACGTCATACGGTTGGTTATGAGTATAATGTGTGTAGGAATCACGATGTCGTGTTTTCCGCGGATTTGCACACTCGATCCGTCCGTGTTCGGTCGTAGGTATTATAATATAGGTAGTATTTTTTTATTCGACGTTTAAAACCACCGCCGCACGACTACCGTACGAGCATTCGTTTTGTTTTCATTTATCATCGTGTAAATCGTTTGTTTATCGTCGACTCCGTCGTCGTATGTTTTTACTGCGTATAATAAAAAAAAAAACACGAGCGGCAGGTATTATTATAGGTATATGGTGCTCGTGTGTGTAATTTCGTGTATAATGCGACCGACTACGAAATGTATCGAATCGAACGACGGGTCCGTCGTAGTTAAGAGCTGCACACGGGGGACCCACATTCTGTCCGTTATATAATCTAAATAATTACACTATTATATACCTACATATATATATCGTTATAATACTCGTAACCCATAGGCATTATGCGGGACAATGAAAATTTTTTGATACTGTTTTTTTTTCCACCTCGCACGTTAGACGAATCCGTGATGTTATTATTATTATTGTTCATGAAACATGACCTAATTAACATAAAGCCCACCGATATAGTATAGTAGGTATAGTAGTTGTGATGACGGTGGTGGTGGTGGTGTTGCTCGTGGTC